>NC_057802.1:312608446-312641883 GCF_018294505.1 Triticum aestivum
GATCAACAGGACCCCCGTTTCGACCGTAGGAGGTCCGTTTCCTCCGTTTTGCGGTACGCCACACCCCTCCCGATCAACAGGACCCCGTTCCGAACGTAGGAGGTCCGTTTCCTCTGTTTTGCGGTACGCCAGGCCTCATTTCCATCGCCTGTTCCGTCCAAGCCCTCCCGATGAACACGACCACACATTCCGTTCCGACCCAGCCGGTTGGCTCCCACGCGTTCCGTTGCCTCCCGATGAACACGACGCATTCCGTTGCCTCCCCATGAACACGACGCATTCCGTTGCCTCCCCATGAACACGACGCATTCCGTTGCCTCCCCATGAACACGAGACGACGCTGTTTCTCCGTTCTGACCCAGCCATGTACACGAGCCCTGGCCGTACGTATGCGTGAGTAGGCGTTCGAGACCCCGCCCATATGTACACATACGTGGCTGTATTTTCTTTCTTGCAGCCTAGCCGTTGTACGTACATGTACATGCTACGTGCGCGCCTCTACTACGACACGTACGCGCCTCTACTATGACACGTGCGCGCCTCTACATCCACCAGTATATATGTACGTACACGTTCGCGACAAGAATGACAACACTACGTACGCTTCGACCAGGTGGGTCCCGACTGTCAGGCACTTCCTTGCGTGCGAAGATGTAGCTGGTGAGTCCCAGCAGTCAGGGGGCGAATCGTTTTTTTTGCCCAGACACACTTCCTTGCGTGCGAAGATGTAGCTGGTGGGTCCCAGCAGTCAGGGGGGCGAATCATTTTTTTTTGCCCAGACGCACTTCCTTGCGTGTGAAGATGTAGCTGGTGGGTCCCAGAAGTCAGGGGGAAACGTTTTTTTTATGAAATACGGTGGCCCGTCCGGTGGGTCCCCGCTGTCAGGTGGAGGAATCATTATTTTGCGCGTAATAAGGAGGCAGTTCCTTGCTGCAGCCGTGGACCCAGCTGTCAGCCTCTCCACATACAGTCCACGTCCGATGGAAGTCGTTCCTTGACCACGTTGACCACGCCGCGCCGAGAGCACCACGGCGTTGGACGACGGCGAGGACTAGGAAGGGGATGACTCGGAGCCGGGGAAGACGCAGCAGTGGATGCCCACGCGAAGAGGAGTATGAGGGTTCACTGGTTCGGCTGCGGTGTGAGGCTGCTGTCTCCGTAGAATAACAGGGGGTGTGGGTGAGTAGAGGGATGGCCTGGCCAGCGGTGGGAGTAGTAGGGGGCGGTGAGGCCTCCGCGGCATCACAGCCGGCCACGGGAGGCAGGAGCACGCGGCACGACCGGCGCTGGTTTGGGCGGCTGGAGCAAGAAGACGAGAGGTTGAAGAAGCACTACGGCCGTTGGATGAACATCGTACGGTAACAGGAGCTAGAATCGTTCATATTGACTAAGTTGACAAAGCCCTCCATCCCCGTCAACTTGGTAGGCCCACAAGTCAGCCTCCCACTATGCTGGGTTCCAGCTGGCAGGGGGAGTATTCATTTTTTTGTGCGTAATAAGGAGGCACTTCCTTGTGTAATAAGGTGGCGCTGCATTTAGATTGGAACATGAGAGGAGCGGCGGTGGTTTAAGAGGAGAAGAGCAGAAGAGCGGCGCTGGTCTTGGAAGTATTTTTTTGTTGTTTTGCGTATTTTGGGTCAAAGTTTGACCACGTACTGTATTTGACAAGCAAAATGTGAATGCATGTCACCAAAAATTGTATTGTTTGGTTCGTATCTGAATGTACTTTCAAATTATATTATTTTTGCAACATATAACATATATTTTATGTGCAAAAATCATGGTCAATTATGACACAGAATAAAAGGGAGACTAGTTAATGTGGGGTCGCTTTCTTAATTGAAGGGTAAATTGATTTTGATTTTGATCCAGTCACAGCGCGCCGGCCCTCTCGTCCAATCCTAAATCGCTGCTGCACGCTCCTCTTCCTCTTCTCCAT
This sequence comes from Triticum aestivum, assembly GCF_018294505.1. Lineage (NCBI taxonomy): Eukaryota > Viridiplantae > Streptophyta > Magnoliopsida > Poales > Poaceae > Triticum > Triticum aestivum. The sequence continues at coordinate 312,610,386 of NC_057802.1, forward strand.
TGCAAAACCACCTCCTCTCCTCTCCATCATCTTCATTCCAAAACCACCGTCTCGCCTCTCCCTCTTCTGATCTTCTCCATTGCAAAACCACCTCCTCTCCTCTCCATCATCTCCATTCCAAAACCACCGTCTCGCCTCTCCCTCTTCTCTATTGCAAGACCACCGTCTCTCCTCCCATCTTCCAAAGCTAGCACCGGACCACTCAGAAGGACATCTATGGAGAGGATGCAGCAGTGAATCAGGCAGATCGCCGGCGGCGACCAGGCAAAGTTAGCCAGGTTGAAGGAGATCCTTAGTTGGTTTGACAATGAGTGGGAGATTTCGAGGATGGTGCGGGCATGTGGCAATGTATGCGAAAGAGCGAGACGGCGGCGATGAGGGCGGCGATGTACATGTCCTCCTCAGCGGCAGTCACGCCGCAGTTCTCCGAGTTCATCGAGTATCTCCTCTGGGCGATGGAGCAGACAGATTCGCCCGAGGCGACAGTCAGGCGGAGGTGGTGGGTGTACAGGTCGAAGGTCGAGCACCCAGAGGGTAACGAATCGATCGAGTATGGTGTGCCGTTCGTGAGGGTGCAAAGCCAGCCGGAGCCACAGGAGTATTCGTTCTCCCACCGCAAGAGGAGGCCGGATGGCGCGACGTCGCTTCCCCGCCGTTCTCCACAGTTCCCTTGACTCTCGCCTCGTTTCAACGGCGGCGGTAGGGTTTAAGTTAAGCTTCGCACTAACCTAATCTTCCACCTGCTCATGCTTACAATCAGTGTGACAGCTAATGAAAATCATGCTTACAATCAGTCTCCGAGTACTACGCCAATCACCCTAAAATAGCTCTGGACCTTTGGGTCAAAGTTGTGACACAGTGTACAAATAAAGAAAAATAGATTGGTGCTTCTTTCAGAAAAGAGTACTCCCTAGAAAACTGCCAATATAAGCTACTAGTATTTGGTTAGATGATTTGCTGCCGAGAAAGATCCGTCCACAGAGAGCGCCACACATCCCACTGGTGGTGGTGGATGCCAATGCGTGCATGCAGCATGGTTGGTGTCGGTAATTTTTACTTGGCACACCTCGCACTCTGCATATATGCCGGTTCCATACGTACATTTGTGCAGTTCCACCAAAATGCAGCTGAATAACCCTGTTTGCACAGATAATGAAAAAGCGTGATTACATTATAGTGGCACTAGTTGATGAAACACACAAAATAAATAGAAGAAAATATTGCGATAGTATCATAGTATGCCATGCTGCGAGGGCGAGATGGGCCCTGCGACGCCTCATACGGTACGCCTCATACTGGACATCGTCCCAAGTCTCCCAGATACACCTTCTGCCAGTGATGAACATCAGTGTACAGCGGTAGTACAAGGAGGCGCCTTGAGACATTCAAATCTCTATTTTTGTACATATCAACTAAAATTAAGCACCCCAGTTTGCAGAAACGCTTAAACATTAACAATGGGACTAGTTGATGAAACATACATTAACAAAGAGAAGCACTTTCTTTATCCACATTGGAAATGAAATGATAGAGATGACACTCGCTCTATTTTAACTATATTATTACTTCATTTTATCAGTGACACTAGGGTCGAGCAGGTGGCAAACGAGGTGTACCGTGCGTCGCAAGGATGGAGGCCGGGGGTGCTTAGACTGGGATGCTGAAGCTGGCTCTTTCAGTCACCAACATGGATGATTCAATTCATGGGACCTTCTGGTGCAGTTCACCTAAAATGAAGCAATGTCCCGTGAGCTAGCAGCTTCTTGTTCAATTTTTTTTAAGAAAAGGGCTCCAGGCCCGGTTCCATTTCCATCAGAAAACGAAACCCACAGAGCTTCTTCTTCATTAGTTGCAATAAAATTGAGCAACATCAAGGTTGGTTGTGAAGCTCCTGGAATGCTCAACTATAATTTGGATATCATTTGTGCAGTTCAACTAAGATCGAGGGTGAAATGTATATCTCTATTTGCACAAAAAAGGTGGAAAGGAGGGTGACTAACAAGTGATGAAACATGCATCAAATGAAAAGAAGCATGTTCCTTATCTGAATGGCAATCCTACAAGGACAGTAGCAATTTCTAAAGCACTGGCATTGCTAGATATTAGTGTGGGCATTAGGATTAACTATGACAACCATGAAATACGACATTACTTTGGGCACGGGAGAGTAGGCGGACCAGGACAGTTGCATTTCTAACGAAAAGAACCAACTTATCTTAATGGGAAATTTTAGCAGGACATGTAAAGAAGTGCCATTGATTCATATTACTAGAGGCATTACATTGAAAACAACATTGGTTTAACGTGTCCTTACTTTTAACAGTGCGGCTGCTACATTTTACTAGTGGCATTACATAAGAGTGGCTCGGGGCAACAAACATCAGAACAGGATATCTGGGTTGGTCCCATTTTTGTTCGGTATAGCCACCTTATACTGTGTGAGGCTAGCAAATCTAGTGCTGCACTTACTCTGTTGACTTGTCCCCCAGTCCCCACTTTCTTTCCTTTTTCAACCAATAGATCGGGTTTATATTGAGTTTGTACTGCATTTCCCTTTATTTCCCAATTAGACCTAGAGACCAGTTGGATAGCCAGTCTCTGCTACTTTTCGCCCCCATTATTTCCTCTTTCGACCAAGTCCTAGATTCAGGTAACAAATCCTCCCCCACCCCCCACCCCCTTTCTTCCTTGTTTGAACCAAGTAGTACTAGATTCGAGTGCATGAACTAGTTTTACCTCTTAAACATAAAAAAATTAGGTGGTTTTCGAACAGTCGATCGATCCTATCTACGACGGGGCCTGAGAAATAGTAAAAGATACAAATGCAGCGACGTCAGGAGCTCGGGAAGTAGAGGAAGGCCGGTTTCGAAGGAAGTTATACTTGATGGTCGCCGGGATGTCGCTAGGTGGGCGGCGGGAGGCCGGATCTGCCCACACTACGGCAGGGAGGAAGAAGGGGTCGGAGGCCCTCCCTCGCCAGCGGTGCTTGGGAGAGAACGGCAAGGCAGGCTGATCGGGACGCGCCCAGCAGTGGGTAAGAGTCGTCGCCGAGGACGACCGCGTGAACGTTGCACCTTCTCACCTTCCCCGGCGGAGAGGATCCGGCTGGATCTGTGACCAGCGGTGAGCAGAGAGAGAGAGAGAGAGTGTGGCCACCGCTGTCATGTTTAGATCTGGAGAGGTCGAGATAGTGTGAAGAGAGCAACACTAGCAAGCAAGCGTGGAGGCTCCTGCCTATATAGTGGAGTAGTACTAGTTTTCTTTTGTCTACCGGAGCCGGCTTGACCTCGTCAATGACTGTCGAGAAGTCTTCATGCACGTGGCCCGGAGGCGCAGTTGTCGTCATTTTGATCTGAAGCGCTGGATTATAACATATAACACAAAAAAATGCCACATGACAAGAAATCATAACCTCACTGCCCAAAGGAGACAACATGAATCCCGACGGACAAACTAGATGAGGAACAAAGCTCAAATTAAAGATAAACTCGTAGAAAAGGGGTCCGTCGATAGATGTCCTAATTAACATAGCCGGCTTGACCTACATGGCGGCCGAGTAGTCACTGTTCGTGCATGTGCCCCCAATGACTAGCCCAACTCAGTTGTCGTTGTTTAACCCTCGCAGTGATCCGAAGCACATGACACCTAATTTTGCGAGATGACAAGAAACCTTTTTTTAGATTTCTCACCACAACTACAGCCATGTACAACACAGCCTGCACGATATGTAGACGATAGCCAATCCAGGCGTGTCTGCTGGAGTCTGGTCACATGCATGGACGAACTGATCTTCCCTGTCTTGCAGGGATCATCCAGGCACCAACGTAGTACAACACTTCTCTAGTACTATCGCTCGTCTCCCTCTTCTATTAAGTCACCCGACTTGCGGGGCCGGGGAGTGTGCCTATGGTCGGTTCTCAATTGCCGTCCCACATGTGTGTGCAAACGCAATATGATGCGCGTTCCATTCGGAGAGCAGCGTGCCAGACCGACCGACCGTCTGGGGTGCGACGCGAACGCGACGGGCATGCTGTATACTTCGTACATGTGTATCGCCGTTTTCTAGATGCTTTGCTCCATGGCGCGGGTGCAATCCATGGATACAAAATTAGTATACTGTATACTATTTAAAAGTCGAGGGCGGGGCTTTTCCTGCGCGGTAGGCGGCGGGGCAGTTCCGCCTAGTCGGTTCGACAGAGACGCGAGAAGACGGGGGAGTAGGCTGCTGCAAACGTAGGGCTGTGTGATTTGACAGCAAGTTACTGCTGGACAGGTGGGGGCCCGTGATTTGACTTGCCATTATCATTTTAACTGCGGTGCTACGACCGGCGTGAGTCTCCCGATTCCTGACCACCTCCATACAGGTGCCTCTCCCAATGCTCCACCATGTAGTAGAGGCTGGCTCTTGCATGAGAGCCCACTTCTCCACTTTTTCCTTGCCTCTCTTTCCTCCACATATGCAAAAATGCCATGTAAAGTGCACTATTGTACTTACTTTTACTTGCTCCTACAGGTGCTTAAGCTTGCCACATAGGCATAAAGTCTGATGTGGCAAGTTAATCAAGAAGAGAGAGACTAGTTTGGTGACCCAAGGAAGAAACGGTGCTAAGCGCGTGTACCTAGGTGAAAAGACAATTTTGAGTCTATAGCTAATTAAATGAAGCAAACTTAGCAACACCATTTCATTGGAAGAGGTCACTCCTTGGCAAATGCAATAAATACTAGTACTCCCTGTGTCCCATAATATAAGAACGTTTTTGGCACTACACTAGTGTCAAAAACATTCTTATATTATGGGACGGAGGGAGTACGAAGAAAGAGATAGAGAGGAGTAAAAAATACACTTATAGCCAACCTTATAGCCAACCTTGTTGTAGTATGAGTGACTAAGTGATGACTATGTATGACATGCCAACATCAGATAGCCTAACGCACCGTGTTAAATCTCCAAGGGCGCGACCGCGTGAGTGACGCGATGGTCGTGGTAGGCGCGACCATGATACGGGCTGCTGGCAGCCCTTGGATCTGAGATCAAACGGTCGCATGCTAAGTTGCTGAAAATTTGCAGAATAACCCTCCAGGATAGGATATTCACCCATAGGTCTAGAATCACGCAATGTAATCGTTTGATCTCAGATCCAAGGGCTCTCGGAAGCCCGTATCATGGGAGAATGGAAAGCCACTTCCCTACCGTTTGCACGCTGGCAGTTCGCTCCTACTCGTCCCCGCACGTCCTTCAATACTACGGCGGTTCGCTCCTAGTCGTCCCGTCCATTCACATTACGGAAGTTCCACTAATCCTAACCCTCCTCCCAAATCCATGGCGTCCCAAATCTCCACGATCGGCGGTGAGTACAAGGTTAGAACCATCATCGGCGATGAGTTTGACGTCATCTACACTCATTCTTCCGCGATGGTGAAAGGATGCCTTTCTCGCTTCAGACGCATGTTCGAAGACTCAAATGATGAGTGGCTCGCTGGGCTAGATGTTGAGTACACCACAGTCCTGGGACGAGAGAAGGATCTAAAGGACGAAGAGAGGAAGAAGCCCGCCGTGATCCAGGTTTGCGTGCATGACTTATGCTTGGTCTACCACATATGCCATGCCGACGTTGAGTGCCAGGATTTTAAGGACTTCCTCGAGAGCAACCTAGTCAAATTCGTTACTGTAGACTTTGGTAACGACAAAGAAGTCCTGCGTCGGATAGGCCTCGTTGTAGGCAACACCTTCGACCTCCAGAAGAATCGGCTGGTGTCCTCTCGTCAGCCTTCAATGCTGACCCTGGCAGGAGCCATGGTTCATCCTTCGTACGGTAAACTGGAGAAACCTCCATACACGTTTCATCGTCATGCATGGCAGCGGAATGTACTAGATATAGACCACATCCACTACGCTGCAATGGATGGCTACCTTTGCTTCAATATCTACAAGGGTCGGATGAAGAGCAACAACCAAGTGTGCGGTTCAAGCAAAGAAGTATCGGCCAAGAGAAAGAGGGACAAGGACGAAGTCGAGGACGTGGACGAGGACTCCGAGTAAGGTGGCAGTGTCGTTGCTCATGGTGGTTCTAATGCAGTGTCTACCGGAATAGTTGCAAAGTTTAATTTCAGGTGTGCTTAATTTAATTTGAGGGTTGTGTTGTGCTGAGCCCCCAGCAGAACTATGTTATGTTTCTTCTCGTTACTTTAACTCTTCAGTACGTACATACTAGTATTTCTTACATTTCATCTTTTAGTTGGTATAGTACTACCACTCGTTTCTTCACATTATATCATACAATATATATGGCCAACATCATATAGCCAGCAGTTTAGTTGTCAAAGAATTTCAGGGTGCTTAGTTTTGTCAAAGAATTCCAGGATGCTTAGAGGGTGCTTGGATCCAAGGGACTTATTTTAGTCTGACTAAAAATAGTCTCTTTAAGAGGCTGAAGTTCCAAGCACCCCTGACTAAAGAGGGGCTAAAACTAGTCTTGAGACTAAAAAATTTTAGTCAGGGGTACCCCTACTAAAATGTGGATTAGTCCTCTCTCTACTCATTTAACTCCTCTCCTTTAACACAGGCGAGTTCTGGATTGGAGGGTTTGGAGGATAATAAATGCTCATTAACTTGATTTTAGCCTTTTTAGTATTTGGATCCAAGCATGGGTGAGGCTAGCATGTTTTAGTCCCACTACTTTTAGTCATGGGACTAAAACGTATCCAAGCACCCTCTTAGTTTTATTTGAGGGGTGGGTTGTGCTGGACACCATTATTGTGACTAGCCTTTTTAATAGTACTATATGCATAATTTGGCGACGAGCGCTCTCTATATGTACCACCTTTTTTTAATTTCAAGTTTTGCTCCATGGCGCAATCCATCGATACTACTTTTGTACAAAAGTATACATTTATTAAAAGGCTAGAGGGCGGGGCAGTCTAGCTTGGTCGGTTTCACGAGAGGCGAGGGCCTTTGTGATTTGACGGCTCATTACTGCTGGAAGGCGGGGCCTTGTGATTTGACTGCTCGTATAAATGCGCCGACGACCTGATCGAGGAGGAGCAAAGAACCATGCGGTATACTCAAGTTTTCCGCTGGAGTAGTACTGCGACGGAGGAGCACGAAACACGGCAGCCCAGTGTCATATGGCGATAAAAAATGATCTAATTTGCTAGTCATCTCATTGTTAGAATTGTTCTATTCATTCCCTCAAAAAAACATTGTTCTATTCATGCCTCGCAGAGAACGTAACATGTGCGGCGAAACACCCGAAGCAAAAGATGAAACATAGGAGCAAAAGAAGAAGGAAGATTATCACCCCAAATGATCTAATTCACCGCGGAGTCGTAACTGCTTCTTCATCGCTTCCACGACCTCCACCTCCTTGCGCGTCTCCTCCTCCATCTTCTTCATTTTGTCCATGACGCGGGATTTCTCGACGCGAGCCTTCATCATCTGTTCCACGGCCGCATTACGTACCTTGATAGCAGCCGGGTGCTCGATGCGGAGCTTCGCCAACTCCTCCTTCTGTTCCATGACGAGGGCCTGCAGCATCTTCATCGAGGAACTACTATTCTCATGCAGCTTCTTCCAGCCGGTGTTCTTCTCCTTCAACAGGTCGATCTCGTGGCAGAGCTTCGCCTTGTCCTCCTGAAGTCGCAGGATTTCGCCGGTCGCCTTCTTCTCTGAGGCAATGATCTTCTTCAGCAGCATCACCAAGCCGGCGGTCAACTCCCCCTGCTGATTGAGCTCAGCGGGCATGTCGTCGAGGCTCTCCTTCAGCAACTCCATCAAGCCTTGGATGAACTCCTTCTGCTTATTGAGCTGATCGGGCATGCCGTCGAGGGATAACAACTCCAGCTCCGCCGGCTCGGCATGTTCGACTCCGCGGCTAGGGCGCTCCTGGGAGCCATCGCCTGCCCATGAGAGATCTTTTGAGGTCTCTGCGTGGCGGTGAGCCCTCTCTTTTTTCCGCAGCCTTGGTTGCCGCTCCCTTGTTACGAGTAGTTCTCGAACTAGAGCTCTGCTCACTGGCCATGGCAACGACGGACGAAGAAGAAGAACTTATGAGGAGGAAAGGTAGAGTAATTTTCGGTTAGGTAGTTACCCTTTTTATAACCTAAGTACTAGCACTAGTACTAATACCTGCATAGTGGGAACACGTTCAGGTTTGGTACGTACTAGTAGGTGTGAGCAGGCTTTCGAATGTGATGGGAACAAGGTAAAGATTAATTGATGGTTTTGGTTTCGAGGCCCGAAACGGCTCCCGATGAGTTTAGCGGAACATAAATTTCAAGTACTACACTTCTCAAATGCGTAAATATTATGTTACTGTCAAAAATTGGCACAAAATACGAAGGAGACCAATGGAAGTACTACTAACAACCCACGATTTAACTACTCGCATGCGCGCAGTGGAGTAATAATGTCTTTCTTCTGTCCTCACGCCCACTCAATTTGCATGCACTGTATTAATTGACCATCAGTGAAGTGAGCGACTTTACACGCGTCAAATTATCACATGGGGTGGATCTTGGTACAAAATTGCGTCCTCCCGTGTACCCGCGTGTGCGTGCGAGGGAATGAGTGCGTGCGTGGCGTGCGTGCACATCTTCGCTTCGTGCATGTACCGCCAGTATCGCTCAGGGAGGACGAGTACATTCTTCTGGAACCAGCAGCACGTCACTGTGATCAATCCACGCAAGGAGGTCGCGACAATGCCTCCACATGTGCCACGTGGCTTCATGAACTGTAAGAGAGACACTGTGTAGCGTGCCATTGGTATTCTAATTTACGTGTTTTGCACATACTCGAAGTACTAGTAAGGTACACGTGTATTGCACGCATCAGATTTTGCAACCAAATTATGAATAAATACCACACTATAGCATGTAAGCTCTGAGTCATATATGCCTGATGTAGCCCTTCGTTTAATTCTTATAGTTCATCTCATTCAAAATCAATTAGTTTTTATAAAAAAGCTAAGAACGCGGGAATAGGAAAAACATGGGATTATAGTGGAATGTCGTCTTGAATCCTACGGGATTGTACGAGTGTTTGATTGTGCATAGAAAAAACGCAGAATTCTTTCAAAGAGGTTTGAGTGGATGGGATGTTTCCTATGAAATCTAGTGCAAATGAATCATATGGAAAAATTCCTATGGTTTACAATCCTACGAATCAAACAACCAAGATAGGAAAATTTTCTAATGATTAGAATCCTCCAAAATTCCTTTGAGAATCCTTTGAATCAAAGAAGCCCTTAATCTATTTTATGATTCATGGAATTGTGCGTTGCAAAGCATAAAGTAAAAACAAATAATGGCAATTCAACTAGAAAAAAAGTTTGGGCAGTTAATATACGGAAGATTCTAGAACAAAAGAGAACCACTGTTGTTTTGAGGTTTGTGCATTATGCTTAAGTTCAACCATGGAGTCTGCTAGATTGTACATGTGGCAAAATCCGGTGGGGGGCTAGAAGATGGTGCGAGGGGCCGAGTGGAGGGAGACTATGAAGGAATGCACAAGTGCGAGACCGATATTTAGAGAGAGGGGGTGAACACGTGCGCTGTTGCGCGCAGTGGCGGAGCCATGAAAAATAAATGAGCTAGGGGGCCAAGCATTGCTAATCCTTTACGAGGAGGGTCAATTCTTGAACTTAACCCATTTTTAGCAGCAATTGTCTAATGATCACATTCATATTAGCCTCGATATATAGTGATTTTAGGGGGAGGGGGCAGGGCCCTTACTGCCCCCTGTCTTCGCCATTGTGCACGCGTCTGAGAGATGAAGCGGAAGGCATGGATGATGAGAGGGGGACGTTGGATATATAATTAATGTGGGTGTATTAGCTATATATGTTAATCCTATATAGAGAGGTATAGATTGATCGATGTGGACGTGGAAAAGAGGGTGAGACCTCACTGGATATATCGATTGATCGGTTTGTGTGGAAAACTATGAAAGACCTAGCTATATACACACATACATAGAGGAACATCGATCGTTGCGCATGCACGCGTGAGAGATAAAGAATGCCCGATATGATGGAGAGGGGGATGTGTGTGGGTGTGTGCCTTCATGGGAGACCGACCTGAAGAAAAAGATTGCATGCGTGCGATGGATAATGTCGACTGGTAGTGTGTGTGCATGCATGCACGAGAGAAAGTTAGTGGTACAATTATAAAGAGAAGACTACTGTGTGGGTGTAAAAGAATAGGTGAGGTCATAATCAATGTAAAGTTGAATTCAAATATTTGAATAAGAGATCCTGATGTTTGAAACCCATGCATGCATGAATATAACGGAGATCTGCACGGTGTGGTTTGGAAACGAGCATGTTGTAATGTATACACATTGAACAAGGTCAAACTGATTTGAATTTGAGATACCGATGGCAGATATCATTTGGCCCTATATATCTATACCCCTATATATATTATATTTTATATTTTTTTATATTGTGTGCGGGTAACTTTAACTTTGAAAGATGGTCGTTGGATGAGGCGAATCCGATGGTCCAAAGATGGCAAATTTGAGCACTACTGGCCATTGGATATCATCTAGATTCCACCAGATTTCGCCACATGTATAATCTAGAAGACTCCATGGTTGAACTTAAGCATAATGCACAAACATCAAAACACAAGCACTTCTTATTTGTTCTAGAATCTTCCGTATCAGAATTGCCCAAATGTTTTTCTACATGATTTGCCATTATTTGCTTTTACTTTATGTCTTACGACGCACAATTCCATGAATCTTAAAATAGATTAGCTTTCTTATAAAAACTAGATGATTTTGAATGAAATGAACTATAAGAATTAAACGAACATCTACATCATGCATATATGACTCAAAGCTTGCATGCTATAATGTGGTATTTATTCATAATTTGGTTACCAAATCTCATGCGTGCAATGCACGTGTACCTTACTCTAGTCTAAATGGTGTTTGTGTGTGTGTTGTGCGTGTTGAGGTGCAAATTATCTTTTTTTGGGTACACATTAAGATTGTTCTTCCGAAACTTCAAGCCGCGCCTTGTTATGCCGAAAATTCAAGATAGCGTCTCTGTCTATCGTGTTGCGAAACTCCCGCCTCTTCAACCCGCGCCTTGTTAGCCCGAAATATTTAAGATATATCTTTGTCTCGTTGTGCTCCGACAACTCCCTCCATCTCAACCCGCGCCTTGCTATTCCGAAATTACAACGCGCGCGAAAACTCCCACCTCCTGTGAAATCTCGACACGCGAAATGCCCGTGGTACCCCTGAACCGAAAGAACCGCCTCAAATCGGTGGGGGTACTTTCGTAACTTACCCCACATTTCGGACAAGCGCGTCTCTAAGCCATGGTTCCCCACTACCATCCCATTCGCCCACCCATTCGTACACCAAGGCCGCGAAAACCCGCGACGAAACCCCACACCCTGCTCCGTCCGCCACCCAGCCGGAGCCTCTTCCCCGACGACGTCGTCCACAGCAACACCTCGACGTTCCTCATCCACCGTACCGGATGAGGATCCGTCGTCGATCTCATCGTCCCGCCGGTTCAGCCGCCCCGTCCTCCACCTCCAAGGAGCTACCCCGACGTTCCCCTCGTCTTTTGCGCCACCTCCATTCCCACACCGCCGTCTTCACCTGCACCACCGGAAGAGCATCATCATCACCGTTTCCTCGGATGAAGCTGCGACCTAATCGGCGCCACCAAAGAGGTTGTACACTAATCGCCGCATTTTCTTCTTGATTCGATCTAACGATGCTGCCGGTGCTCGGTCCGAGCCGACACGGCGCGGCTCCATCCACGGCGGCGTCGCTGGCTACTTCCTCCACGGCGTCGCTCTCTCGGCGGCGACATCAACATCAGTAGGAGTTGCTGCTGCTTTAGCTCTCGCTCGCACTGTTGCTCTGCTCTTGCTCTCGGTCCCCTGCCTGGTCTGCTCTTGCTCGCGCTGCTGCTCTCGCTCTTGCTCTTGCTTGCGATGCTGCTCCGATTTAGCTACACTTCAGTTGACTGAATCGACTTTTGGGTCAGTCGATTTTCAGGGGGTGGGGGGACTCGCCGGGGTGAAGGAAGAACCAGCCGCAGCGGGGAGGAGGGCTCACCGGAGAGGTACCCCACTATCTATCTTAGGGTTTAGGATGGGGGCGGTGGTCGCCGGCAGTGGCGGGGCATTGGCGGGGCGATGGCGTGGGGATCGCCGGAGAAAAAGCTCGGCACGGGGGGGGCCTAGAGGGATGGCCGGGGCGGCGGCGGACCGGCGGTGGGGAGTGTTTTCAGGGCGGGCGGGGCGGCGCACTGCCGGTCGCGGGCGGCGGGGGGCTACTGTTTGGCCGGTGGTGGTTGGCGGCTCAGGGGGTGGAGGTTGAAGATGAACCGCAGGCCCTTGATTTTGTTACCAACGGCTGCAAAATCGACTGACCAGAGATGAAAAAGTCCGTCGACCGACGTGTAGCCTCACCTTGCTAGTGCATTCAGTTTCGGCAGCAAAATTCAGTTTCGACAGCAAAATTCAGTTTCGACAGTTAAGTTCAGTTTCGACAGTTAAGTTCAGTTTTGACAGTTAAATTCAGTTTCGACAGTTAAGTTCAGAGATGAGCGACTGATGTATTTTACATCTAGCACTTTGTGGTTATGTATTTTACGTCATGTATTGGAGATGCTATTAGAATTCCACTCAGGTTAACGTTGTTCGTTGTCTCTCTTGTCCTGCTTCAGCCTCGGCATCATACAACTCACCGGAGCTGCTCCAACGACGAAACCCTCCATCACAGCGGAGCAGTACCTCGGGCTCCATCTCCAGACGCCTAAGATCTTCTTCCCCTCCTCCGACAGCCAAGTCAGCCGGAGCATCCTCACCGGCCAACCCAATCACGCTGAGATCGACATGGCTTCACCAAAGAGGTTGTACACTTGTTGCATCTCTTTTTTACTCTACATGTTATATATATATTGTCCACTGAGCACTCGTAGTAACGGGAAATACGATTATTTTTATCCTACTATATGACAAGCAGTGAGGTACCAGGCAACTTAGCTATCCGGGATGGACTCTCTTGAATGCCATCACTATTTATCTCTGCACGTTTGAGCTGTGCATTTGTCGATGGGCCTGGGAGTTGAGCTAGTATGGCAGTGGCCTGGGTCCAAAGTAATAGAAGTAGCACAAAAACATTTGTTTAGTGTAGGATTTTCCTTGCTCAAGCCTGCCTACTAGAATCGCCAGTGCTTGAAAGGAAAAGTGAATGAAAAACATCGGAATTGGAAAGCTTCCTATGGTACTACTTTTCATGAATTTGGTGCAAAGGAATGGAGCAAAGGAAAACTGTAGGATTTGTTCCTTTAGTGTCTCCTTGAAAGAAAAACCGTAGGAATTCTAATTTCCACTTCTCCTCCTTTTCATATTCCTATTCATCAAGCACAAGACTAAGAGATAGTAGCATAATAGCATTATAACAGTACATTTTCTTGTGGTTTAACTTAATCTCACCATGCTTTTTTGCATCCTGTGATCTTCCAATTGTTGTGAATCAAACACCCAGATTGGCAGAAATCCTGTGTTTTTAAATTCTCTGTTTTACACGTGCATTCCTATCCTATTCCCGTCTATTTCCTATCCCTGCATTGTTAGAATCCTCAAATTCAAACAAGCCCTTACTCAATTACTTCTGTTACAGATATGTGTCAAAGAAAACCTTGTGTGGTTTGTCCTGCTCCTGCGGCACTGTGTTCCACCCCAGCTCAGCTGCTCCAACGACGGAAGGGTTCACCACAGCAGGGATCCGCTCTCCAGACTGTCTTTCACCGCCTCAGATCTTCTTCCCCGCCGCCGGCAGCCACGGCAACTGCATTACCATCATCAACTGAGCAGATGACCTTGAGGACTACACGGGTCCGCAAGAGAGGTCGCACTCTTCCGTGTCTGCTTACGTTATGCGTCGCTTAATATGATGACATGCTACATTATCGTCGTGTTCACCTATTAGACTCTGAGTCAGGTCCAAACTAATGCTGAAACTTGAGTTTTTAAATGGTTGTGGGGTACATATTGGGGCAGCAATCAGTACTATCTGTCTACTATCTGTCTACTATCTGGTTAATCTCCGGTGTCTACTATGAGTTTCATGTTGGGCGCAAACAAACATTAAAGGAGCCATTATCTATATTTTTTAACTAAAGCTATTATCTGCCTTCTATCATTGGTTTTGGGTCTATCCACAGTTTGCTACCATCACTCTGGATTTGTGCATGCACTCCTTACATAATCTCACTATGTTTTATTCTTATGCATGCCAGTTATTGTACACAATGGAACTGATCATGTAGAGCAAAAGAGACGAGCCTTGCATGGCAATAAAATTTCATGCAAACGTCGTTCCATGGTGGGCGCAAAGGCAGTCCCCCCTTCCACCCATTTCGGATCGTAATCAAGAGGAAGATAACTGTTCTGAGGGGGATTCAGAAGGAGAAGACCACTCCTATTTACCCCATGAGGTCTTCGCTCTAACTTGGCATGCTGATGTTGGTAATATCATGCATACGGTGCCTTGCATTGCTTACTGTATACATTAAAGATGTCATCTGCTTAGTTTAGACATGCTTTGTGTCAATGCCATCTATTTAGTTTCTTTATCGTATATGTGAATCATGCAATGCCATCTTGTCTAGCCAGGCATCATATATGTGAATTTTGCAATGCCACCCTGGTTAGCCAGTCATCTTATATGTGAATTATATCATGCCATCATTTTTTTATTACGTGTTAAATTTGTCAACAATTTTAGTACATTCAATTACTCTTCCTGTACATCAGCCATTCGGCACGGTCATGGAAAAATCTGGAGTGGAAACAAGGTCTTCAGAGCAGACAATGCTATCTGACGAAGCGCATGTCTTGCTGGTTACCGATAGCTCCTCAGAGGAGGATTCAGAGACAGATGACCAGTCATATTTCCCCCCCGAGGTGCATGCCCGAACTTGGCAGGGTTATGTTGCTCATATCGTCTGTATGGTATCTTGCATTGCTATGTCATTTGCTTAGTTTAGACATGCTTTGTGTGAATGCCACCTGTTTAGTGTCTAATTACCATATATGTGAATTATGCAATGCCATCTTGTTGCAAGACATTATATATGTGAATTATGCAATGTTATCTTGTTGCAAGGCATTATGTATGTGAATTATGCAATGCCATGTTGTTTAGGCAAGCGTCATATATGTGAATTATATCATGCCATCCTTTTTTGTATTTCTCATTACTTTTGTCGACAATGTTTGTACATTCAACTGCTCTTCCTGTGCATCAGCCATTTGAATTAGTGATGGAGAAATCTGGAGTGAAAACAAGGTCTTCAGAGCAGACAATGCTACCTGCTGAAGCAGATATCTTGCTGGTTACAGATAGCACTTCAGAGGAGGATTCAGAGGCAGATGACCAGTCCTATTATCCCCCTGAGGTGTATGCTCAAACTTGGCAGGGTTATATTACTCATATAATGCATATGTTGTATTGCAATGCTTAGTTTTTACATCATATACACAATATTGAATGCCATCTCCTTAGTTGACACATCATATATGCGATTGCCCTCTGCTCACTTCCTTAGTATATAAATCATATATTTGAACAATGTCATGCCATGATGTTTACATAGACAGCATGTATCTGAATTATGGCATGCCAACCCATTTTTGAAAGACATAATATAGTTATATCATCTCATCCTGTTTACATAGTCATCATATTTTAAATTATGTCATTCTATCCGTGAATTATATCATGCCGTCATGTTTCCATCGACGGCATGTTTGTGATTTATGGCATGCCAACCACTTTAATAGACACATCGTATAGTTATATCATGTCATCCTGTTTACATAGTCATCATATTTTCAAGTATGTCATTCTATCCTGTTTAGTTAGCCATCATACATGTGAAATTATGTCATGCTATCCTGTTTAATTAGCCATCATATATGTGAAATTATGTCCTGCTATTCTGTTTGCTTAGACAACATAAATGTGAATTATTTCATGCCCTGTTTTCTTCCCTACTATCCATTGCACCTGTCTATCTTACAATCTATGTACATTCAATTACTTTTCTTGTTTATCAGCCATTTCAATTGGAGGGAGTGATGGCAGTATCTGTGCGAGTAAAAACACGGTCTTCAGAAAAGATCGTGCTACCTGTCGATGCAGATAGAACCACAGTTGTACTTGCCCAAGAACCAACCCCACCATACATAACCCACACTCATGCAGATTCTACCCCTACCCAGTTGGACAGAGAACCAGCTACACCCCTTCTAACCCCAACCCCAGCAGATAGACACCCAGTTCCCGTTAACACAGCACCGTCTCCACCACAGAGCACCCAAACACGAGCAGTTAGTAAGGCAACTGTAGTGCCCAAATCACGAGGACCACCACTCCGAACCCGAAGTCAATGCTTAAAGCAGAAGAAGAATTGTTCTCAGGTCAGGTTCCGTAGCTATGGTTCATACTACTTTGCTCTTGCATCACTGTATTTACTGATACCAACTAATTTCAAATTTGAAGGATGCAATTGAAACTCCAATGGCGCAACAAGTATGTTTTAAACCTGTTTCTTCAATGTGTTTGGCTGTTTGCTGTTGTAACTTGCTCTATGTTGATTTCAGTTTCAATTGAATAAACAGTTATGTTCTCATGCCATGCACATTACAAGTGTTGTTATTGCTGTGTAGTTTCCCACACTTATATTATGTCTATGCTGCTTTGTCTTAAATAGATATGATTCGAACTGTATCTATCTTGATTTGGCAACATAAACTAGAATGATATAGACCATACAGTGACCATACTACATAGATATATGTTTGTTTCATGCTGTTATCATGTCCACCTTACTACTGAACTGGTTTACCAAAATGAGTTTCATATACTACATTGTAAACCTGAGATGTGTTTGTTTGTTTCTCTTTTAGAACGCGGATAAAATATTGGAGAAGAGTACCCTGTTATGCAATGGTAAAGGAAGTCATGCAGATAAGGTTCAACATAGTGAGACATCCCTGTTGGTCTCCAAGAAAGCTGATAAAAACTATATTGAAGACACTAAGACAACCCCAAAGTCCTGTCTTGATGTAGTGTTCGAGTTACTGGCTACCACTGCTCGCACCAGCTCTTCGAACTCGTTGCCTGAATCAGTTCGGCTTCTTGAGTCTCAACTTCAAGTTGAAAGTCATCGATCAGATGTTATGCGACAAGAAGCCGAAGGACTGAGGAAGTCCCTGCAGAATTCAGATGCATACTTTCTGGTGCAACAGCAAGCGCTGGAGGACTTAAGCGCCAAACAAGAGAAAGTTAATAAGCTTGCTAAGCATATTGCCAGCATTATGGGTACCCAGGATATTGTTTCTTGAGCTCTTCTGAAGTGGTTTCAGTTCTGGACTTGTTTTGCTGCGGCGTTTATATGCTGCTGTGTTCCCTATATTTGCACTGGTGGCGAACTTTGATGCCCAGTGGATGTAATATGTGTAATAGCCGTGATAGCCTAGTGTAAGTTGCTTGCTTATTTATTTCCTTGTTGTCTTGTTTATTTGTTTGCTTGTAGTCAGTGCAGTTCTTTTTCTGCGGTTTGCTAGTGGCTGCAATAACCTATTTTTTAAACTAGGCCACAATAACCATGGGCTAATATTTACTGTAGTGACACTGGGCCTCCTACGGGCCGTAGAAACAGTGGGCCTTCTACGGGCCGTATAAACAGTGGGCCTTCTACGGGCCGTATAAACAGTGGGCCTTCTACGGGCCGTATCATCATTGGGCCTTATACGGGCCGTATGATCGATTGGCCAAACATGGGCCAAACAGACCGCATTCTGGCCGTAAACGGGCTAGAGTTGGAATCGTCCGTTCATGGGCCGACCATAACGGGCCATCGTTAATAGGCTGTATTTGATGACGCTATGAAAACGGCCCAACGTATTAATGGACCACAAAAGGGCCGACTGTAACCACGGGCTGAATTTGGCCCACAAGCAGAA
Source organism: Triticum aestivum (assembly GCF_018294505.1). Lineage (NCBI taxonomy): Eukaryota > Viridiplantae > Streptophyta > Magnoliopsida > Poales > Poaceae > Triticum > Triticum aestivum. The sequence goes on from NC_057802.1 coordinate 312,628,392, forward strand.
AATGATAGTAACGGGCCGTAAGTAAACGAATGCTGGAAAATAGCCCAAGAATAAATGGGCTCTGAGAAGGCCGAAAGATAACATGGGCTGGAAACGGCCCAACAGAATAACGGGTCATTAATGGGTATAAAGTGATACACTGTTCTTTACGGGCCAGTTTCACCACGGGCCATTAATGGGTGTAAAGTGATACACTGTTCATTACGGGTCAGTTTCACCATGGGCCGTTAATAGGCCAAGAGTTACATAGGGCCTCATATGGGCTGAAAGACGTCATGGGCCATACATGGGCCAGAAGTGAAAACGGGCTGGAATCATATTGGATGGCCCAAATGACGCTACTGAGCCTAATTCGAATAGGGCGTAACGAGCCTTGGGTTAGCAGGCTATAAATGGGCTATATGCGAACAGGCTGTTAACAGGCTTTCCATGGGCCAGCCCGCCACCTTTTGACCAAGTCAAATGGGCCGGCCTTTTCACATGAATGGGCCTCTGTTGGGCCGTGCCACGTGTTGACGTATCATAGGCGCCTTCTGTCCAATGAGTGGATGACATCTGTCCCAGCGATGATTTTACACATGGAAAATCCCCATTGCTCGGGGCTGTTAACGGGTTATCGGATCCAAAACCCGACCCGATAGCTTAACGGCGTTCCGTTACGGTGGATGCCACGTGTCGGTCACCCTTGACGAAAGCACTTCTGTGACGCGCGATTTATCGTCATGGAAGTGGACACTTCCGTGATGATAATTTTGGTAATGTCATGGAACACTTCTACGACAACACAGGTATGACTATCTTGATTCTGTCATAAAATCGTCATGGATGTACATGCATGACAGAAAACGCGACCTACTGTGACAAACACGTATCATCACGGAAGTGTATTTTTTTTGTAGTGTCTCTAGCCTTCTCCAACTTGCTTTCCACTCAAATAATCTTTCCACAAAATCCAAATCTGAGAGAGAGAGAGAGAGATAGTTGAGTGTTGGGGAGACTATCATTTGAAGCACAATAAGAGCAAGGAGTTCATCATCAACACACCATCTATTACCTTTTGGAGAGTGGTGTCTCCTAGATTGGTTAGGTGTTACTTGGGAGCTTCCGTCAAGATTGTGGAGTTGAACCAAGGAGTTTGTACGGGCAAGGAGATCGCCTACTTCGTGAAGATCTACCCTAGTGAGGCAAGTCCTTCGTGGGCGATGGCCATGGTGGGATAGACCAAGGTTGCTTCTTCGTGGACCCTTCGTGAATGGATCCCTCCGTGGACTCGTGCAACCGTTACCCTTCATGGGTTGAAGTATCCATCAACGTCGACGTACGATAGCACCACCTATCGGAACCACGCCAAAAATCTCCGTGTCTCCAATTGCGTTTGCACACTCCAATCCTATCCCTTTACATTCTCGAAAATTGCATGCTTTACTTTCCGCTGCTCATATACTCTTGTCATGCTTGCTTGATATGTATTGTGAATGTGTAAACTTATGCTAAAACTCCACATTAACTTGAAGAATTTAAAAACTGTAACTTTTCTTTGCTAAGAGTCTATTCACCCCCCTCTAGACACCTCTTCTCGATCCTTTCAATTGGTATCAGAGCATTGGTCTCCATTGCTTTGGTTTAATCACCATTGGAGGAAGATGGATGAGTCTATGTTGGGGAGTCTTAGACGTAGAGTGCCTATTCTTGATGGAGAGTACTTTCATGAGTGGAAAATGAGATGCTTGTGATTTTCAATGAATATCATTTGAACAAGTATATTACTGTGCACCTCATGTTGATCCTTTGCATCCTACCCTTGATGAGTCTATTGACATGATTCGCAACCTTAGAACTGTTAATCTTATCACTAGAGGTTTGCCTAGAAACTTGATTGGACGTTTGCCTACTCTTGATTGTGCCTACACTATATGGAGATTCCTTGAGGAACGATTTCCAAATTATTCCTTGAAAAACTTAGATGAGATTCTTAATAAGTCTATTGCTTTGACTAATATGAGTCCTAATGATCCTATGTATGGTGATTGTTTGTTTGAGCTTCGTGATCTTATGCGTGCCAAAGGAGATGTTGGAATCATTAGCAATATCATTTCCGAAGTCATTAGAATCCATGAAGATGCACATTGTCATGGTCATAAATCTAATGAATCACTCTCTCTAGGAATTGATCTATCACAATACGATGTTGAACACGGATACTATGATGAGGATGATGATAGTGACTTCGATCTTGATGAGTCTATGAGACACTTTGGTCTTATGGCTAATCTTCGCGGCTACATGGCTGGAGGAAAGGAATGGGTCCTCGATAGTGGATGTACCGATCATATGACCGGAGATAAGGACATGTTTCGTGAGCTTGCTAAAAACGACGGCCCTTGAAAGTATGTCACTTTTGGTGATAACTCAAAGGGTAAGGTGGCTGGCCCTGGTAAGGTGGCCATCTCACATGATAACTCCATACAAAATGTTATGCTCGTTTAATCTCTTGGCTATAATCTACTTTTTGTATCTAGACTTGCTGACTTTGGTTTCAATGTCCTATTCACTGAAGTAGATTGCCAAGTGTTTCGTAGAGATAATCATAATATGGTCTTTACCGGTATACGTAGAGGTGATCTATACATTGTTGATTTCACTAAAAAGGCTCAACCTAGAACTTGCTTTATTTCTAAATCTTCTAAAGGTTGGTTGTGGCATAGAAGGTTAGGTCATGTGGGCATGCGAAATCTTGATAAGCTTATTAAAGGTAATCATATCCTTGGAGTGAAAGATGTTATATTTGACAAGGATAGATTGTGTAGTGCTTGTCAAGCAGGAAAACAAGTTGGAGGAAGTCACCCCGTGAAGAACATCATGACCACGAGAAGACCGCTCGAGCTACTTCATATGGATCTCTTTGGTCCTAATGCCTACAAGAGTCTCAGTGGAAACTCATTTGGTCTAGTCATAGTCGATGATTTTTCAAGATTTACGTGGGTGTTCTTTCTTGATGATAAATCGCAGGTCCAAAAGATCTTCAAGAACTTCGCTAGGAAGGCCCAACAATTTGAAGTGAAGATCAAGAAGGTTTGGAGCGACAACGAAACGGAGTTCAAGAACGCAAATGTGGATACCTTTCTTGACGAAGAAGGGATTTCACATGAGTTCTCGGCTACGTACACACCTCAACAAAATGGAGTCGTTGAGAGGAAGAACCGGACTCTTATTGAGATGGCGAGAACGATGCTTAATGAGTACAAGACTCCAAAACACTTTTGGGCGGAAGCGGTTGAGATGGCTTGTCATGCAACAAATCGCTTGTATCTTCACAAGCTTCTCGGCAAGACGGCATACGAGCTCCTCACCGGTAACAAAACCCAAGTTGGATACTTTTGAGTATTCAGCTCAAAGTGTTACATTCTTGATAAGCATCGTCATTCTAAATTTCCTCCCAAATCTCATGAGGGTTTCCTACTTGGTTATGGCTCAAACTCTCACACTTACCGTGTCTACAATAATTTCACCCAAAAGGTTGAAGAGACGTTAGATGTGAAGTTTGATGAATCTAACGTCTCGCAAGTAGAGCAATTGCCAATTGATGTAGGAGACAAAGACCCTTCGGAAGCAATCCAAGACTTGTCTATTGGCAAGATCCGTCCAACGGAGGTGAAGGAGAGTACCTCGTCCGTCCAAGTGGAAGCTTCTACCTCACGACAAGGTGAACCAAGAGTTGACATGGAAGCATCTGAAAGGATCGAGAAGAGGTGTCTAGAGGGGGGGTGAATAGACTCTAATCAAGAAAAGTTGCAGTTTTTAATCTCTCAAGTTGAAGTGGAGTATTAGCACAAGTTTAAACATTCACAATACATATCAAGCAAGCATGCAAGCATACAAAGAGTATATGAGCAGCGGAAAGTAAAGCATGCAAGTTGCAAGAATGTAAAGAGAAGGGATTGGAATGTGCAAACGCAATTTGGAGACACGAAGATTTTTTTTATCCGTGGTTCCGATAGGTGGTGCTATCGTACATCCACGTTGATGGAGACTTCAACCCACGAAGGGTAACGATTGCGCGAGTCCACGGAGGGCTCCACCCACGAAGGGTCCACGAAGAAGCAACCTTGTCTATCCCACCATGGCCGTCGCCCACGAAGGACTTGCCTCACTAGGGTAGATCTTCACGAAGTAGGTGATCTCCTTGCCCTTACAAACTCCTTGGTTCAACTCCACAATCTTGTCGGAGGCTCCCAAGTAACACCTAGCCAATCTAGGAGACACCACCCTCCAAAAAGTAACAAATGGTGTGTTGATGATGAACTCCTTGCTCTTGTGCTTCAAATGATAGTCTCCCCAACACTCAACTCTCTCTCATAGGATTGGATTTGGTAGAAAGAAGATTTGAGTGGAAAGCAACTTGGGGAAGGCTAGAGATCAAGATTTATGTGGTTGGAATGGAATATCTTGACCTCAACACAAGTGTAGGTGGTTCTCTCTCAGAAAATATGTATTGGAAGTGTAGGCATGTTCTGATGGCTCTGTCCACGAATGAAGAGTGGGTGGAGGGGTATATATAGCCTCCACACAAAATCTAACCGTTACAAACAAATCACCAAACTCGGTGGGACCGATTCAGAGAACTCGGTCAGACCGATTTGGTTCATAATGTGACCGTTAGGTGTTTCGGTGGGACCGACATGTCAACTCGGTGGGACCGATATCATTAGGGTTAGGACATAACGTAATCTCGGTGAGACCGATTACACAAACTCGGTGAGACCGATTTTGGTAATAGACTAATAGAGAGTTGGTCAGGCAAACTTGGTGGGACCAATTCGCTCATCTCGGTTAGACCGAAGCGTTACAAAGGGGTGACAGAGAGTTTTCATTGCAATCTCGGTGTGACCGATTGCAAATTTTGGTGAGACCGAAATTATTGCAATAGGCAACAGAGAGTTTGCAATCCCATCTCGGTGAGACCGAGATCCCTATCGGTGAGACCGAAAAGACTAGGGTTTCTGGCAGTGGCTATGTCAACTGAACTCGGTGGCTCTGGATAGAAAGAATCGGTGGGGCCGAGTTGGACTTTTAGGTTTGGGACATATATGGATATGAGAAAGTGGTTGAGAGCTTTGGAGCATATCACTAAGCACTTTGAGCAAGCAAGCCATTAAGCAACACCTCATCCCTTCTTAATAGTATTGGCTTTCCTATGGAGTCTATGTGATCTTGGATCACTAAAATAGAAAATGTAGAGTCTTGAGCTTTAAGCTTGAGCCAATCCTTTGTCTTCAGCATCTTGAAGGGGTTCCACATCCTGTAGTCCATGCCACTCCATTGTTGAACTCATCTGAAACATACTAGATAGAAACATTAGTCCAACAAGAGATATGTTGACATTAATTACCAAAATCACCCACGGAGTACTTGTGCTTTCAATCTCCCCCTTTTTGGTAATTGATGACAACATACATCAAAGCTTTAGATAAGGATATAGAGAACAACAAGTAAAGCTTTGGAAAGACATGTAACATGCATAGGCTCCCCCTATATGTATGCACTCATGTAAATATGGAACATAGGAGCATGTGAATGCATAAACATGACAGAGTAATCCATGTGTTACATGTATCTTGGCCATATGCATCAGAGCAACGTATTTGAATATAGGGAATGTAACTTCATGCTCATGAGTCCTTCTTGCAAACAGTATGTACAACAGCAAGAGATCCTCATACACATGACTGTGATGCATATACTTACCTTGTGGTTTTGAGTTGGCTTAGAAGAGAATGAACCTGAGTAAACAAGGTTAGATAACACAGATACATCTACTAGCTGGAGCAAACAAAAGAACCACAAAAGTACCAAGACTGGGATGACATGTATAAAGTGAGTACTGAGTACTCTGTTGATATAGACATGTCCCCAAAAGTAAAGACGTGCAATAAAATCAGAGATTTCCTTCCCTTAGATGTCTTGCTCCCCCTGAATCTTGCATGGGATATTGGGAGAAGATAGGGAACAGAAAATCAGAGCAAAAGAAAAGAAACAGAGCTAAAGCAAGCAACCAAATATGATCAAATATGAACATGTCTTTCCCCTCTTAAAGACATGTAACTTCTCTCCTCTTGAACACCAAGCATCTGGGGTTTCTTACACTCTCCCCCTGAGTATTCTCTCCCCCTATAGGAATGATTTAGCTTAAGCTTTGATGTAATATCTCTCCCCCTTTGACATCAATTTCCAAGAAGGGCTCTTCTGGATGTTTGTTTCAAGAAGGGTTTGGTCCTTGAGTCACAAAGCAAAGTTGCAAGTCGAATATGATGCTGGTAGAGGACAAGAGTCATTGAGTGGAGATGGAGCAAAAAGACTGCAGAAATAAGTGGCACGTTGTCTTTCCTGTAGTGAAATCGGTAGCACCGAGTTGTGTGCTTCGGTGGCACCGAGAGAATTCGGTTGGGCCGAAGAAAACAAACCGGTGTGACCGAGTTCATCATAGTAAAACACTTGTCACCTCAGCTCACAAGGCACTTAAGATATCACTGGGATTTGCAAGGAATTAGCTAAAAGATTTGCAATGAATTTGATGCAGAAAATGCAGAACAAGAAGAAATAAAAAAATCTAGATGAAGTTTTTTTTGAAAGGGGAAACACACATGCATGAGACAAATGCAAGAGGAAACACAAGAGAACTTCATCTAGAATTGGCCGGCGACAAAGTCACCTATGTTAGAGTATATTGACTTAGGAGTCAAGTGAGAGCACTTGATCATAGGTCATACTCATCGTTTAAGCTCAAAATGGGGTTACCATTTTTCGTTTAAGCATCTTGATGTATTCACATCTTGTTGAGTTGCTTTGCCCCATGTTTTGGAGTAAAGCTTCTCTAAGATGGAATAACATACCTTGGGTGGTGGTGTTGATCTTGGTCATGTAGTTGAACTTGTGTGGGTTGCTCAAGGTTGATGTAGCTCATCAAGAGTTGGGAGCACCACTTGGAATTTGAGTTCATGTACCTACATGGGTTAGTTTTGCAAGGAAGAGCACTTGTGTATCCAAAATGACAATCATAAATCTTAATGTAGAATTTTTCAAAGGATATGTTTGAAGAGTTTTGTGCTTCCTTGTCTTCAACCACCATTGTGTAGAGACTTGATGATGTAGAGATTGCTCAAGATGTGAGTGAGTTGCAATCTCATGGATTTAGATTCATCCAAGCACCTACAAGGGTTAGATAGCATGCAAGGGTGCAAAAATATCCAAGACATATAGATAGCATCATGAAAGAAGTATCAAGGATTAGTCAAAGGGTCAGGCCTTGCAAGTATCCAAATGGAGTTCCTACTCCAAGTTTGAAGCGTCAATGATGTTCAATTCACCTCTCAAACGGCAAAAGACTTTCTCATCAAGCGGTTTGGTAAATATATCCGCTAATTGCTTATCGGTGCGAACATGCTTAAGATTAATGTCCCCTTTGGCAACATGGTCTCGAATGAAATGATGACAAACTTCAATATGCTTAGTTCGAGAATGTTGCACGGGATTGTGAGCAATCTTAATAGCACTTTCATTGTCACAAAGCAATGGAACATGTTCCACATATATCCCATAATCTTTAAGAGTTTGGGTCATCCAAAGTAATTGAGCACAACATGATCCAGCAGCAATGTATTCCGCTTCGGCGGTGGATAAGGATACCGAGTTTTGTTTCTTGGGGGACCAAGACACAAGAGATCTACCAAGAAATTGACAAGTACCGAAGTGGACTTTCTATCAACCTTGTCTCCGGCATAGTCCGAATCAGAGTAACCAACAAGATCGAAAGAAGACCTCTTAGGATACCAAATGCCAAAATTTGGTGTGTGTATTAAGTATCTCACTATCCTTTTCACAGCCTTAAGATGACACTCTTTAGGGGCCGCTTGATATCGTGCACACATGCACACACTAAGCATAATATTAGGACGAGAGGCACATAGATATAACAATGAACCAATCATAGAGCGGTAAACTTTTTGATCAACCGGTTCACCATCCTTAGTCAAGTCAAGATGTCCACTAGTAGGCATGGGTGTCGACATACCTTTGCATTCTTGCATATTGAACTTCTTGAATAAGTCCTTGGTGTACTTTGTTTGAGAGACAAAGGTACCTTCCTTAGTTTGCTTGATTTGCAAACCAAGAAAGAATTTGAGTTCACTCATCATAGACATCTCAAACTTCTCCGACATTAGTTTACCAAACTTCTCACTAAAATGAGGGTTAGTTGAACCAAATATAATATCATCAACATAAATTTGGCACACAAATAGTTCTCCATTAACCCTTTTAGTAAAAAGAGTAGAATCAATTTTTCCAATTTCAAAGCCTTTTTCAATAAGGAACTTGGTCAAACATTTATATCATGCTCGAGGAGCTTGTTTAAGACCATAAAGGGCTTTGTGAAGTTTGTAAACATGATTAGGTTTCTTAGGATTGACAAAGTCGGGAGGTTGCTTAACATAAACTTCCTCCTCAATTTCACCATTTAGAAAAGCACTTTTAATGTCCATTTGGTACAAGGTGATATCATGGTGATTAGCATAAGCAAGTAAGATGCGAATGGACTCAAGTCTAGCAACGAGAGCATATGTCTCACCATAGTCCATACCTTCGACTTGATTGTAGGCTTGGGCGACTAGGCGTGCTTTGTTGCGGATGACTTGACCATCTTCATCTTGCTTGTTGAGAAACACCCATTTGGTACAATTGATGTTGTGGTTGTTGTCGGGCTTCTCGACCAATGTCCATACTTTGTTTCTCTCAAAGTTGTGTAGCTCTTCATGCATAGCGTTTATCCAATCCGGATCTTCCAATGCTTCTTCAACCTTCATAGGTTCAATGCTAGAGATGAATGAGTAATGTTCACAAAAGTTAGCCAAACGAGTTTTAGAGCGAGTGATTCTCCCGGTTTGGATATCATCGTAGATTTGCTCGACGGGATGATCTTTAGCGATTCTTGCTCGAACTCGTGGGAGCTTTGGCTTGGCTCGGGGTAGAACATCCTCTTCATCTTGTTCTTCTTCTTGGCCTTCTTCATTGTTGACGTTGTCATTCTCTTGTCGTGGTGGAGAAGGAGGTTGTTGATGTTCATTTTGGTGTATTTCCTCGTTTTCTTCGTCTTGGTGTGTCCCACTTGTGGATGCTTCCGTATCAATTCTTGGTTCACCTTGTCGTGAGGTAGAAGCTTCCACTTGGACGGACGAGGTACTCTCCTTCACCTCCGTTGGACGAATCTTGCCAATAGACAAGTCTTGAATTGCTTTCGGAGGGTCTTTGTCTCCTACATCAATTGGCAATTGCTCTACTTGCGAGCCATTAGATTCATCAAACTTCACATCTACCGTCTCTTCAACCTTTCGGGTGAAATTGTTGTAGACACGGTAAGTGTGAGAGTTTGAGCCATAACCAAGTAGGAATCCTTCATGAGATTTAGGAGCAAATTTAGAACGACGATGCTTATCAAGAATGTAACACTTTGAGCCAAATACTCAAAAGTATCCAACTTGGGGTTTGTCACCGGTGAGGAGCTCGTATGTTGTCTTGTCGAGTAGCTTGTGAAGATACAAGCGATTTGTTGCATGACAAGCTGTCTCAACCACTTCCGCCCAAAAGTGTTTTGGAGTCTTTTACTCATCAAGCATCGTTCTTGCCATCTCAATAAGAGTCCGGTTCTTCCTCTCAACAACTCCATTTTGTTGATGTGTGTACGTAGCCGAGAACTCGTGTGAAATCCCTGGTATCCACATTTGCGTTCTTGAAACTCCGTTCCGTTGTCGCTCCGAACCTTTTTGATCTTCACGTCAAATTGATTTTGGGCCTTCCTAGTGAAGTTTTTTAAGATCTTTTGGACCTGTGATTTGTCCTCAAGAAAGAACACCCACGTAAATCTTGAAAAATCATCAACTATGACTAGTCCAAACGAGTTACCACCGAGACTCTTGTAGGCATTTGGACCAAAGAGATCCATGTGAAGTAGCTCGAGTGGTCTTCTCGTGGTCATGGTGTTCTTCATGCGATGACTTCCTCCAACTTGTTTCCCTGCCTGACAAGCACTACAAAGTCTATCCTTGTCAAATATGACATCTTTTATTCCAAGGATATGATCACCTTTAATAAGCTTATCAAGATTTCGCATGCCCACATGACCTAGCCTTCTATGCCACAACCAACCCTTAGAAGATTTAGCAATTAAGCAAGTTCTAGGTTGAGCCTTTTTAGTGAAATCAACTATGTAAAGATCACCTCTACGTGTACCGGTAAGGACCATTTTATGATTGTCTCTTCTAAACACTTGGCAATCTACCTCAGTAAACAGGACATTGAAACCAAAATCAGCAAGTCTAGATACTGAAAGTAAATTGTACCCAAGGGATTCAACGAGGCTGACATTTTGTATGGAGCTATCATGTGAGATGGCCACCTTACCTAGGCCAACCACCTTACCCTTTGAGTTATCACCAAAAGTGACATACTTTCGAGGGCCGTCGTTTTCAGTAAGCTCACGGAACATATCTTTTATCTCCGGTCATATGATCAGTACATCCACTATCAAGGACCCATTCCTTTCCTCCGGCCATGTAGCCGCGAAGATTTGCCATAAGACCAAAGTGTCTCATTGCATTATCAAGATCATAGTCACTATCATCATCCTCATCATAGTATCCATGTTCAACATCATCTTGTGATTGATCAACTCCTAGAGAGGGTAATTCATTAGACAAATGATCATTTCTATGGTTATCTTTATGAATTCTAATAGCTTCGGAAATGATATTGCTAATGATCCCAACATCTCCTATGGAACACATGAGATTGGTAAGCTCAAATAAACAATCACCAAAGCTAGGATAACTAGAATTCATCTTACTCAAGGCAATAGACTTATGGAGAATTTTGTTTAACTTTTTCAAGGAATAATTTGGAAATCGTTCCTCAAGAAATCTCCATATAGTATAGGCACAATAAAGAGTAGGCAAGCTAGCAATCAAATTTTTGGGCAATCCTCTTATGATAAGATTGATAGTTCTAAGATTGCGAATCATGTCAAGATCCTCTTCGGGTGTGGGATGCAAAGGATCAATATGAGGTGCACAAGGGCTAGTAATGTACTTGTTCAAGTGATATTCATTGAAAATCTCAAGCATTTCATTTTTCCACTCATGAAAATATTCTCCATCAAAAATAGGCACTCTACGTCTAAGACTCCCCAAAGTAGACACATCCATCTTCCTCCAAAGGTGTTTAAACCAAGGCAATGGAGACCAATGCTCTGATACCAATTGAAAGGATCGAGAAGAGGTGTCTAGAGGGGGTGAATAGACTCTGATCAAGAAAAGTTGCAGTTTTTAATCTCTTAAGTTGAAGTGGAGTATTAGCACAAGTTTAAACATTCACAATACATATCAAGCAAGCATGCAAGCATACAAAGAGTATATGAGCAGCAGAAAGTAAAGCATGCAAGTTGCAAGAATGTAAAGAGAAGGGATTGGAGTGTGCAAACGCAATTTGGAGACACGGAGATTTTTTTATCCGTGGTTCCGATAGGTGGTGCTATCGTACATCCATGTTGATGGAGACTTCAACCCACGAAGGGTAACGATTGCGCGAGTCCACGGAGGGCTCCACCCACGAAGGGTCCACGAAGAAGCAACCTTGTCTATCCCACCATGGCCGTCGCCCATGAAGGACTTGCCTCACTAGGGTAGATCTTCACGAAGTAGGCGATCTCCTTGCCCTTACAAACTCGTTGGTTCAACTCCACAATCTTGTCGGAGGCTCCCAAGTGACACCTAGCCAATCTAGGAGACACCACTCTCCAGGAAGTAACAAATGGTGTGTTGATGATGAACTCCTTGCTCTTGTGCTTCAAATGATAGTCTCCCCAACACTCAAATCTCTCTCTCTCACACAGATTTGGATTTGGTGGAAAGATGATTTGAGTGGAAAGCAAGTTCGAGAAGGCTAGAGATCAAGATTTATGTGGTTGGAATGGAATATCTTGACCTCAACACAAGTGTAGGTGGTTCTCTCTCAAAAAATATGTATTGGAAGTGTATGCATGTTCTGATGGCTCTCTCCACGAATGAAGAGTGGGTGGAGGGGTATATATAGCCTCCACACAAAATCTAACTGTTACACACAAATCACCAAACTTGGTGGGACCGATTCAGAGAACTCGGTCAGACCGATTTGGTTCATAATGTGACCGTTAGGTGTTTCGGTGGGACCGACATGTCAACTCGGTGGGACCGATATCATTAGGGTTAGGACATAACGTAATCTCGGTGAGACCGATTACACAAACTCGGTGAGACCGATTTTGGTAATAGACTAACAAAGAGTTGGTCAGGCAAACTTGGTGGGACCAATTCGCTCATCTCGGTTAGACCGAAACGTTACGAAGGGGTGACAGAGAGTTTGCATTGCAATCTCGGTGTGACCGATTGCAAATTTTGGTGAGACCGAAATTATTGCAATAGGCAACAGAGAGTTTGCAATCCCATCTCGGTGAGACCGAGATCCCTATCGATGAGACCGAAAAGACTAGGGTTTCTGGCAGTGGCTATGTCAACTGAACTCGGTGGCTCTAGATAGAAAGAATCGGTGGGGCCGAGTTGGACTTTTAGGTTTGGGACATACATGGATATGAGAAAGTGGTTGAGGGCTTTGGAGCATATCACTAAGCACTTTGAGCAAGCAAGCCATTAAGCAACACCTCATCCCTTCTTAATAGTATTGGCTTTCCTATGGACTCAATGTGATCTTGGATCACTAAAATAGAAAATGTAGAGTACTGAGCTTTGAGCTTGAGCCAATTGTAACATCCCAAATTTTCAATTTGGAATGTTATACATAGATCATCATTTGCATATCATGTTTTGTGCATTTTGACAAATCCTCGATAAATCCTAAGCAACTCAAGGACCCTCGGAGAGAGTTGGGGATTTTCTCGAATTTTCTTATTTGATTTTTCAAACGAGGATTTGGATTTTTAATTATTTTTCTCTCCGGAAAAATATTTCATTTTAAATAAACGAGAGGAGAAAATATGACTTCTCCAAAATATTGAAATACTGGAGGAAAAATGTTAAAATCATTATTTGGAATTTATTTGGATTTTATTTGCAATTTTATTGCATTTAAAAAAATATGCATGTTTTCAAAATATTTACTTTTGATTTTAAAAATGTTCACCCTATTCTAGATTTTCTAACTAGACGGGGAAAATTTATTTCATATTTTTCTGATTTTTATTTATTTTTCTACGCAATATTTTCCACGGAACATATTTAAAAAAAAACAAACGCGTCGCGCCGACTGGGCCGAGCCCAGCCGACGGCCCACCCCGTCGCCTCTCCTCCTCCCGCACGCCGAGCCGCCGCCGGAGTCCGCCATCGCCACGACGCCACCGCCGCCTCGGGTTGCCCCTCCCCCAAGCCGCCGCACCCCCCCTCCATATATACCC
>NC_057802.1:312642257-312864038 GCF_018294505.1 Triticum aestivum
CCGAGCCCCGCACCCCTCGCCGCCGAGCCCCGCCCGCCGGAGCCCTCGCCGGAGTAGCCCGACGAGGTATGCCGCCGGCCATCTCGTGTTGACCGGTTTTCTGTGAAAAAAAACCTTTTGTTTTAAAAAAAACCCTAGATCGGTTTTTTTTGTTTTCTTATTTCACGAGCGTTCATCGAACCGTTCGTTTTAACGAACGCGTTCGTCGGTTTTTCTCTGTTAACGAACGTCCGTTATTTAACCGTTCGTCCGTTTTTCTTTTTCGTCGGATTTTCTCGTTACTTTCTCAGATTCGATTTCCGATCGAATTTTCGAATCTGTTTAACTTCTCGCTCGTTTATCGGAGCAGGCGATTCAAGCGCCTAGAGTTTCGTCTCGAAATTCTCTTTCCGTTTAACCTACTCAAACAAGTTTTTGCTACAGTAAAATTTGACCTAGATCCAGATTAGCAAACAAAGTTTCTTTCTTTCGCCGTTTGACTTTCGTTGCTTCTTTCGAGTTGATTCTTTTTGCAAACCGGAGTTCTTAAGTTGAACTTTCTGGTTGGATCTTTCTTTCGAGTTTTACCTGTGCATTAGATGAGTACTGATTGTATGCTTGTTTGTTTGCGATAGAGTACCCGGAGTGTGCCGCTTGTTACTTCGACTCGCTAGGTTTTGCGGATCATCAGCAAGGCAAGTAACACTTTGATCATACCCCGTTCATACCCAGTTTTATTGCATTAGATCTATTTCCTCAAACACATTGCATGATTAGGATCTAATTAAACTGTGGTTATTGGGAAGTAGTTGAGGTAGTACCTATTACCTGTTTTATCTATCAAACCCTTGGGAGTTACTTCTACGTTGCTTTTATCAATGCCATGCTATGCTCGTAGACGTGGATTGGGTTTGAGAGACATTCATGACAGATGTGAGATTGTTAATAATGGTTTAACTTAAGGTGGCAACTAAAAACTCACATCTGGGTGGATTGAGGCACCTGGAGAACCCAGTGTTGTCTGTATGTATAAGGACCGCCACCCAGGCTCAAAGGGATCATAAGATTATTCATGCTAGAAACTTCCGTGTGCAGCCGCAAGCTATTATGGGCTCTAGCATAGCTGAGAAGGTTACAGGATCTCTTGAAGAGGTGGACTAGCAGATGTAGGGGAAAGTAGGTGTACCGGTCCATCCAGAGTAGAGAGTGACTGTTTCTGAAAGACTGTGTCTCGGTCATCCGTTTCTCAAACATCAGGCAGTGCGAGAATCAAGCGGAGGCGATCGAGTCTTGTGGGGAAAAGTGCACAAACCTCTGCAGAGTGTACAAACTGATCATGATTAGCCGTGTCCCCGGTTATGGACAACTTGAGTATCTAGTACCTGGATTATCATTTGAATCTCATCACCGTGATACTTATAATTAATTTTGTTGGGTTAATGATGTTACTTAATTGGGATTGAGTTGGAGGTACCTTCTCAATGTTTCAACCACCATGATAGTTAAATAAAATTTATTCCTTTGCAGTAGGATAAAATTGGCTTTTCGCAAAAACGGTAACCATAGAGCCTTTCCACCAGCCATATATGCATATAGTATAGCCTTATCATTGTTCATTGCTCTCTATGTGTTGCTTTGCCAGCATATTCTATGTGCTGACCCATTTTCGGGCTGCAACGTTTCATGTTGTAGACTTTTCAGACGACGAGTAAGGTGCCTTAGGTCGTGGTCTTATACTCAGTGATGCCGCTGGAGTTGATGGACTCACTATTCTTCCAAGTCTTCCGCTGTTATCGTTATTAGATGGCCTTAAGCCATGTTTATCATACTTAATCTCTTTGGAGATATTCGATGTAATAAGTGTGTGATTGCTACTCTGTTATAAATCCTCCATTTGTACTGTGCGTGTCAGCATTACTGATCCAGGGATGACACTGGTGCACAGCAGCACAGGCCATTTGAGGTCTGGTCGCTACACCAATCCTTTGTCTTTAGCATCTTGAAGGGGTTCCACATCCTCTAGTCCATGCCACTCAATTGTTGAACTCATCTGAAACATACTAGATAGAAACATTAGTCCAACAAGAGATATGTTGACATTAATTACCAAAATCACCCAGGGAGCACTTGTGCTTTCAGCATCCACAAGTGGGACACACCAAGATGAAGAAAACGAGGAAGTACTCCAAGATGAACCTCATCAACCTCCTTCTCCACCACGGCAAGAGAGCGACAATGTCAACAATGAAGAAGGGCAAGAAGAAGAAGGACAAGATGATGAAGAAGATGTTCCACCCCGACCCAAGCAAAAGCTCTCAAGAGTTCGAGCAAGAGTCTCAAGAGACCACCCCGTCGAACAAATCTTCAATGATATTCAAACCGGGAGAATCACTCGCTCTTAAACTCGTTTGGCTAATTTTTGTGAACATTATTCATTCATTTCTAGCATTGAACCTATGAAGGTTAAAGAAGCATCAGAAGATCCGGATTGGATAAATGCCATGCATGACGAGCTACACAACTTTGAGAGAAACCAAGTGTGGACATTGGTTGAGAAGCCCGACAACAACCACAACATCATCGGTACCAAATGGGTGTTTCACAACAAGCAAGACGAAGATGGTCAAGTCGTCCGCAACAAAGCACGTCTCGTTGCCCAAGGCTATACTCAAGTCGAAGGTATGGACTATGATGAGACATACGCCCCCGTTGCTAGACTTGAGTCCATCCGCATCTTACTTGCCTATGCTAATTACCATGATATCACCTTATACCAAATGGACATTAAAAGTGCTTTTCTAAATGGTGAAATTGAGGAGGAAGTTTATGTTAAACAACCTCCCGGCTTTGTTAATCCTAAGAAACCTAATCATGTCTACAAACCTCACAAAGCTCTTTATGGTCTTAAACAAGCTCCTAGAGTGTGGTATAAATGCTTGACCAAGTTCCTTATTGAAAAAGGCTTTGAGATTGGAAAGATAGATTCTACTCTTTTACTAAAAGGGTTAATGGTGAATTATTTGTGTGCCAAATTTATGTTGATGATATCATATTTGGTTCGACTAACCCTCATTTTAGTGAAAAGTTTGGGAAGCTAATGTCGAAGAAGTTTGAGATGTCTATGATGAGTGAACTCAAGTCCTTTCTTGGTTTGCAAATCAAGCAAACTAAGGACGGCACCTTTGTTTCTCAAACAAAGTACACCAAGGACTTATTCAAGAAGTTCAACATGCAAGAAAGCAAAGGTATGAAAACCCCCATGCCTACTAGTGGACATCTTGACTTGACCAAGGATGGAAAATCGATTGACCAAAAGGTTTATCGATCTATGATTGGTTCATTGTTATATCTTTGTGCCTCCCATCCCGATATTATGCTAAGTGTATGCATGTGTGCACGATATCAAGCGGCCCCAAAGAATGTCATCTTAAGGCTGTGAAAAGGATAGTGAGATACCTAATACATACACCAAATGTTGGCATTTGGTATCCTAAGAGGTCTTCTTTTGATCTTGTTGGCTACTCCGATTCAGACTATGCCGGTGACAAGGTTGATAGAAAGTCCACTTCAGGTACTTGTCAATTTCTTGGTAGATCTCTTGTGTCTTGGTCCTCCAAGAAACAAAACTCGGTATCCTTATCCACCGCCGAAGCGGAATACATTGCCGCCGGTTCATGTTGTGCTCAATTACTTTGGATGACCCAAACTCTTAAGGATTATCGGATCTATGTGAAACATGTTCCATTGCTTTGTGACAATGAGAGTGCTATTAAGATTTCTCACAATACCGTGCAACATTCTCGAACTAAGCACATTGAAGTTCATCATCATTTCATTAGAGATCATGTTGCTAAAGGGAACATTGATCTTAAGCATGTTCGTACCGATAAGCAATTGGCGGATATATTCACCAAACCGCTTGCTGAGAAAGTGTTTTGCCGTTTGAGAGGTGAATTGAACATCATTGATGCTTCAAACTTGGAGTAGATACTCCATTTGGATACATGCAAGGCATGAGCCTATGACTAATCCTTGATATTTCTCTTATGATGATATTCATATGTCTAGGATACATTTGTACCTTTGCATGATATCTAACCCTTGTAGGTACTTGGATGAACCTAAATCAATGAGATTGCAAGTCACTCATACCGTGAGCAATCTCTACGTCACCAAGTCTCTACAATATGGTGGTTGAAGTCAAGGAAGCATCAAACCCTTCAACATTCCTTTGACAAATTTTATATATCAAATTTCTTTTGGTATCAAATTTCATGATTGTCATGTTGGATACACAAGTGCTCTTCCTTGCAAGACTAACCCATGTAGGTAGATGAACTCAAGTACACGTGGTGCTCCCAATCCTTGATGAGCTACATCAACCTTGAGCATCCCACACAAGTTCGACTACAAAATCAAGTTCAACACCACCACCCAAGGTATGCTATTCCATCTTAGAGAAGCTTTACCCCAAGTTATGGGTCAAAGCAACTCAACAAGATGCGAATACATCAAAAGCTTAAAATAAAAATGGTAACCCCATTTTGAGCTTAAACGATGAGTATGACCTATGATCAAGTGTTCTCACTTGACTCCTCAGTCAATATACTCTAACATAGGTGACTTTGTCGCCGCCCAATTCTAGATGAAGTTCTCTAGTGTTTCTGAGTTTTGCATTTGTCCCTTGCGTATTTGTTCCCCTGCCTTTAATTAAAAAAACTTCATCTAGATTTTCTTTTCTTTTCTCTGTTTTGTTCTGCATTTCCTGCATCTAATTCATTGCAAATCCTTCAGTTAATTCATTGCAAATCTTTGTGAGATCCTATTTGCCTAAGTGAGATGAGATGACAATTGCCCTTTCTCTGTATTTAACTCGGTCACACCGGCTTGTCATTCTTGGCTACACTGACTTATTTCGGTGCCACCGGCGAGAACAACTCGGTGTTACCGATTTCACTGCAGAGAAGACAATTTGCCACTTGTTCCTGCACATTTGTTCCAGCTCCACACGATGATTCTTGTCCTCTACCAGCATCACATTCTACATGCTGCTTTGTTATGTGACTCAAGGACCAAACCTATTTTGACTCACACTCCAGGAGATCCCTTCTTGGAAATTGATGTCAAAGGGGGGGAGAGAGATCACATCAAAGCTTAATCACTTCAAAAATGGGGAGAGAGTACTTCAACAGGGGGAGAGAGGTAATCACACCAAAGGCCCCAGATGCTTGGTGTTCAAGAGGAGAGAAGACACATGTCTTTAAGAGGGGAAAGACATGTTTGTTTATGTTATGTCCTATGATCTGATCTATTTTTGCTCTGATTTTGTATCCCTATTTTCTCCCATTATCCAATATAAGATTCAGGGGGAGAAAGCTATCTAAGGGAAGGAAATCTTCGAATTCATTGCATATCTTTTACCTTTGGGAACATGCCTATATCAAATAGAGTACCTAGTACTCACTCTCTACATGTCATCCCAATCCTGGTACTCTGTGGTTCTTTTGTTTGCTTTGTCTAGTAGATGTATCTGTGTTATCTAACCTTGTTTACTCAGGTTTATCTCTTCCTAAGCCAGCTCAAGACCACAAGGTAAGTATATGCATCACAATCATGTGCATGATGATATCTTGCTGATGTGCATATTGTTTGCAAGAAGGACTCATGAACATGAAGGTACACTTCATATATTCACTTCTTTTGCCATTATGCATATAGCCAAGATACATGTAACACATTGCTTGCTATGTCATGTCTATGCATTCATATGCTCTCATATTCAATACTTACATGATTGCACACATGTAGGGGGAGCCTATGCATGTTACATGTCTTTCCAAAGCTTTACTTGCTATTCCCTATATCTTTATCTAAAGCTTTGATGTATGTTGTCATCAATTACCAAAAAGGGGGAGATTGAAATCACAAGTGCTCCCTGGGTGATTTTGGTAATTAATGTCAACATATCTCTTGTTGGACTAATGCCTTTATCTAGTATATTTCAGATAAGTTCAACAATGGAGTGGCGTGCACAAGAGGATGTGGAACCCCTTCAAAATGCTAAGGACAAAGGATTGGCTCAACTCCAAAGCTCAAGACTCTACATTTTATTTTTAGTGATCCAAGATCACATTGAGTCCATAGGAAAAGCCAATACTATTAAAATGGGATGAGGTGTTGCTTAATGGGTTGCTTGCTCAAAGTGCTTAGTGATATGTTCCAAAGCCCTCAACCACTTTCTCATATCCACATATGTCCCAAACCAAAAGTCAAATCGGCCCTACCGACTTGATCTATCCGGCGCCACCGAGTTCACTTGACATAGCCACTGCCAGAAACCCTAATCAATTCGGTCTCACCGATGGGATCCCGGTCTCACCGAGACGGGCTTGCAAACTCTCTGTTGCCTGTTGCAATATTTCGGTCTCACCGAGATTTGCAATCGGTCTCACCGATTTTGCTTGACCAACTCTCTGGTTAGCTCTTTACCAAAATCGGTCCCACCGAGTTTGTGTAATCGGTCAAACCGAGATGAGGTTTTACCCTAACCCTAGCACATCGGTCTCACCGAGTTGACATATCGGTCCCACTGAAATGCCTAATGGTCACATTATGAACTGAATCGGTCTGACCGAGTTTTCTGATTCGGTCCCACCGAGTTTGGTGAATTGTGTGTAACGGTTATATTTTGTGTGGAGGCTATATATACCCCTACACCCACTCTTCACTCGTGGAGAGAGCCATCAGAACGTGCCTACACTTCCAGCATATATTTTCGGAGAGAGAACCACCTACTCATGTGTTGAGGTCAAGATATTCCATTCCAACCACATAAATCTTGATCTCTAGCCTTCTCCAACTTGCTTTCCACTCAAATCATCTTTCCACCAAATCCAAATCTGTGAGAGAGAGAGAGAGAGAGAGAGAGTTGAGTGTTGGGGAGACTATCATTTGAAGCACAAGAGCAAGGAGTTCATCATCAACACACCATCTATTACCTTTTGGAGAGTGGTTACTCCTAGATTGGTTAGGTGTTACTTGGGAGCCTCCGTCAAGATTGTGGAGTTGAACCAAGGAGTTTGTACGGGCAAGGAGATCGCCTACTTCATGAAGATCTACCCTAGTGAGGCAAGTCCTTCGTGGGCGATGGCCATGGTGGGATAGATAAGGTTGCTTCTTCGTGGACCCTTCGTGGGTGGAGCCCTCCGTGGACTCGCACAACCGTTACTCTTCGTGGGTTGAAGTCTCCATCAACGTGGATGTATGATAGCACCACCTATCGGAACCACGCCAAAAATCTCCGTGTCTCCAATTGCGTTTGCACACTCCAATCCTATCCCTTTACATTCTCGCAAATTGCATGCTTTACTTTCCGCTGCTCATATACTCTTGTCAAGCTTGCTTGATATGTATTGTGAATGTGTAAACTTGTGCTAAAACTCCACCTTAACTTGAAGAATTTAAAATCTGCAACTTTTCTTTGCTAAGAGTCTATTCACCCCCCCCCCCTCTAGACACCTCTTCTCGATCCTTTCATGTATGTTGGTGACCGAATGTTGTTCGGAGTCCCGGATGTGATCGCGAAGATGACGAGGAGCTTCGGAATGGTCCGGAGGTAAAGATTGATATATGGGATAATAGTGTTTGGTCTCCGGAAGGAGTTCCAGACGTTTCCCAAAATGTTTGGGTACAAGAACACTTTATTTGGGCCAAAGGGGAAAGCCCACGAGGCTTTTGGAAAGTGCAAAAGGGAGTTTTTCAGAGACTAGAGGCAAGACGCCAGGAACCATGGCGTCTAGGGGGTAGATGCCGGGAACCCTGGCGTCTAGCCCTGGAGTCCGAGAAGGACTCTTGCCTTTCTGGCAAAACCGACTTTGAGGAGGCTTTTCCTCCAAGTTTCGACCCCAGGGCCCAACATATAAATAGAGGGGTAGGGCTAGCACCCAAGATACATAAAGATTCACCAAGCCGTGTGCCGGCAACCCCGTCCCCCCTAGTTTATCCTCCGTCTAGTTTCTGTAGTGCTTGGCGAAGCCCTGCGGAGATTGTTCTTCATCACCAACCGTCACCACACCATCGTGCTGCCGGAACTCATCTACTACTTCACCTCTCTTGCTGCATCGAGAAGGCGAGGATGTCATCGAGCTGAACGTGTGCTGAATGTGGAGGTGTCGTACGTTCGGTACTTGATCGGGCAGATCGTGAAGGTGTACCACTACATCAACCGCGTTGATAAACGCTTCCGCTTAGCGATCTTCAAGGGTATGAAGATGCTCTCCCCCTCTCGTAGCTATGCATCTCCATGGATAGATCTTGCGTGTGCGTAGAAATGTTTTTGTTTTCCATGCAATGTTTCCCAACATTAACAACAAGAGGACCCCCCCCCCTCCTTTAGAGTCCCAGCTCAGTGGAAGGACTAGCGGCACCCGAAGAAGACGAAGAGGTGGACGTGTCATGGGGCCCTCACCAGGCAAAAAACCCCTAAAGGCACACCCAATGAGCAGTCTGCTCAGGATCTGGGAACTAGATTGCCCCATCTCCCAAATAAGAATGGGCCACAAGGGAAGTGGGGCTCTGGGATCCCATCTGGACGTACTCCTCCATGTTCAGTTTGACGACAATACGGATCACCAGAAAGTTCAACTTCATGTTCACCCTAGCTCGGGGTGCATTGATCTCGCGCCCAAGCACTTACTCCAATGATGGATCTGCTTGGACACGAAGCCACACCCGCTTTACTGTGTGTGTTGCCTCGACCCAAGAGGTTAATGCATCACACAAGCGGATGGCTCGTGCCAGACGAAGGGATCCCTGCACCTCTTCTATCACGGCCAGCCTACTAGGTCACGCCTCCATGAACTCCACGACACTAGACAAGACGACAAGGCAGGATGCAGCGGCACGCCAATTCATGGGGACTGGGGAACATGTTGCACCATCGCCACCGGTGTCGATCGGAGTGGCACGATCATTGCCGCATGTGTCGATCAGAGCAGTGTGATCATCGCCACCAATGTTGATCGGAGTGGTGTGATAGTCGTCACATGGGAGAAAGAGGGAAGATGCGCCACCATGGACTGTTGAAGAGGAGACACTCTCATCACGTGAGCAGAAACTAGGCGCGTCATGCCAACACCCTAGCATGGCAGCTCGCGTTGTACAAAGAAGATGATGATGAGTGATCCTAGGGTGAAAAACAATGGCTAGCCCTCCAACTCAAAGTCATAGTGGCGGAGGCGATGGACTGAGTAGAGGAAATGTAGAACCCTACTCCATGCACTGTGAGGCTTTATAGCCCAGAACAGGGGGCATAAGCGGCACCAACGATCGAGAAAATACCCGCTGAAACAGGTATCTGTCGCCATGCATCGTTCATCTAGCATTTGGAACGACGCCTCGAGGATGATGATGTCTCCAACTTCACAAACAGGCACCCAAACTCACGTGGGCGTTCTACAATCTACCGCACCGACAGGCGGATGCCCTTTTGGATGGCTCTGCCCGAGTAAAATGGCCTCGCTCCATGAGCCCGACCACTCCGGCATGGCCGGGGGCTGCTGCCGTTGTACTAATAACTAGGGTACCCTGAACAAGCTGATAATGGACCACATCAATATATCAGAAGAAATACTCACCGTGAAAAATACTACAACATCCAGAAGGAGGTAACTCATTATCAAAATATACGTGGCGGCATATAGATGTTTGTCAAGATTTACCACTACTAAAACCTGTACCAGCCAAACAAGGGTAAAAATGTCACCATGAGTCCATGACATCAAGGGCGAGTGTTCGGTATCCCGAGCACTAGTGCACGCAGGTATACGTGCCACACATGTAAGCAAACCCAACACTCGTGGGCCCGACCACGTCCCCCACCATGCATTTAATCCGGATGCAGGCTACGGTGCGTAGCCTACCACTGGCCTGTGTATTTTAGGCCATCATCATTATGATTTATAGGTGGTGCACATGCCTCGGAATGATAAGGTATTGACCTTATCACACAGATGAAAGTGATGGCACACTGACGGGTGGGACCTAAAGAGACAAGATAGCTGCTAGATGCACTCAAGTACCTGACTACTACTACAATGTGAGGTTATCACGAGCGCAATAGAGAGACCCAAGTCAAAGAAGGTCACACCGGCCTGGCGCACACATTTCTTGTATATGTTCACATGTGTGAATGGGTCATTATGGTACCCCCAATTCTGTATAAGGGGAGGGCTATGGCCATTTTTATGTACAAGGGGAACACGAGACACAACATAGAGAAAATCCATAACACAAAAAACCATAAGAGAGAGGAAGAAGGGTTGGTGCTCAGGAAGGGTGAAAACACACCCAGAGCACCGTAGATAGCTCATTATTCTGATCCCCGGCATAATAGGACCAGAATCTCATGAGGACTTGTAATCTCCCTCATACACTCATATCAGCCAACCAAGAGTAGGAGTAGGGTATTACCATTCCCCAAGCGGCATGAACCTGTATAAATCACTGTGCCACCTTTTTAGCTTGCTCAGGAACCTATAGCATTTTTTCCACTGGCCGAACACAAAAAATACAATGTATCCTTGATCACAGATGTCCTGAGTTTACGATCCGGCAACTCTAGAAAACAACAAGTTCAACAAAAAAGCTCAATGGCATTTGACCGAACACATGTTGGGCCTGGTTTTTGCCATGGACGATGTTGGGGGGGGTACCTGGATACATACAGATCCTGGGTGGACGATATGTAATCCAAGGTGGGAATACGCATCGGTGGGGGCTTCGGACGTGTGGCAATGCCTAGGCGACGGTTGGAGAGGTACAACTATGGCGTCAGACGAGGAGGGTACAGATGCAAAGGAGGGGGCAGGGGTGGAGTGGAAGAAAAGTGGCCCGAGAGGAGGGTTTGAGTGGTCCAGGGGTCTCAAGGTCCCACGTGGTGATGGTTTGAGCTTCGTAAAGATCCCCCAGTTTGCATCTGGTTTACAAGAATTCACACAAACAGACATGTCCATGGGGGTTCATGTTAGATGGCAAACTACGTCCGAACAACTCGGTCCAGAAGTATGTGGGCATTTCGAGGATCCATATTGAAGATGCCTTTATAATGTTTGCTTGAAAGGAAAAAAAAACTAGCAGAATGTGATCTAGCATAAACAAACATGTTTCACTCTCAAAAGTTCAAACACGCACATCATTCAGTGAAATCAATGACATTACTCTGACTTGGCAAAGTGAAGAGGAATTAATGAATCTCTCAAAAATACTTGTATTATTCATGTTTGATGGAACCATAATTTTGTTAATCACTCATTAGCCCATTATGGTATAACTAGTGGATGCACTGCCGTTTGGCTTGGTTTTGGTCTGGATGGTATCGTCGAACTTTGTAAGAGCATCTACAACCAGGCTCCCCCCTCTTCTTTACACCCGGGTGGACAACCCAGTCACTGACTAGTCAAAAACCTGATCCTGTTGGGCTCCTCAAACTGGTCCTATACGTTTGGGCTGTCTGGCATCCCTCATATCCAGCCTAAATCTATGGCCAATATGGGGAGGCCTAGACGCCTCTGCCACGCCAGCCTGGTGCACCATGGCCCGCACCAACCCCACTCTGTCCCTACTAAAATCCTCACCCGAAGCAAACCCTAGCTTTACTTCAATCTCCGCTCCGCTCTCCATCGCTTCCCCTCCACTCCCTGTCCGTTCCCCTCCCCCTGTCCACCCCAATGTCAAGCATCGACAGCTGCAGAGGCGACAAATCTGGCCACAATGATGACTGGGACGCCTTCGCTCACGAGGCAGAGGGAAATGAGGAGGAGTTGGCCCTTTGCATCTCGTTGTAGCACTCGTGGGTAGACACCGGCAGCAGCTCCTGTTGTGCTCTGTCCCATGTCGCCCGCCGCCGCAGCGCTGGCCTGTCTTGCATTGCGTACAACTCCACGCACTCGGCCCGCTCCGTGCAGCTGGCTCACCGCCCTCCTAACCCTCCGGCCACTTCTCCTCAAGGGCATTAGTGGGTGCTCGTGCCCGCCCCGCCAGTGCGGCAGACGCGAACACTCGAATCAGAGGCGTATGTTGCCCGCCGCTAGAGGTGGTGGGCTAGGAAGAGGACGGCGGCGGCGGAGCCGGCCGCACAGTCCTCCTTCTGCCGATGCGGATTGCCGGTGTTGCCTAATGAGGAGGAAAACTCCTTGTGTCTATCTACTGCCGCTCACTGACAACAACAGAGACAGACGCCCGCCGGCTCCGTCGAAAGAACGCCAAGGCGCTCTGGTTCGGTATCAAGCAATCGACGCGCGAGGCGGTGGAGAAGGCGACGACTGATGCAAGAGCGACGAAGCTTACGAGGTCGCAGGGTCGCGTCATCCGGAGGATGGCCGGCTACATCAACTCCTCATTCAACTCCTCCAACATCATCGGCGGCTACGACGACCCCGCTCCTGCCGCCGACGCCTACATGGAGGGCTATAGTCGCTCCGGTGATCGGAAGGGCAAAGGACCGGTGAGGAGGTGATGAAAAAGCTCGGCCCTCTCTGTCTTTATTTCACTTTATAGTAATTTTAGTTTATTAGAACTATGTCTGTCGGCTACGACTACCCCGCTCCTGCCGCCTACGCCTACGTGGAGGGCTATGGTCGCTCGGGTGATCGGAAGGCAAATTACTGGTGATGAGGTGATGAAAAAGCTCGGCCCTCTATGTCTTTATTTCCATTTATAGTAATTTTAGTTTATTAGAACTATGTCCCTCGGCTTAACTGTGATGCTCTTTTGGTCCGGATTATGTGGATTTCTATGTCCGTTTACTTCGTTGATCATTTATGTACTATCTTTCACGTTGCATGCACAATATGGATTTAGGGTGCGAGATATGAGGTACACGACTATGGACGCCGCGATTTGAGGGTTAACCGGTCACCGTCCGCGAACATGACCGGGCATGTCTACATGCGTATTATACATTGCCAGGTTTGGTATGTTTGGGTGAAGATGGTCTAAGGCTAAGGTTGATTGTAATCGGGGAAATAATTAGAATCATCCAGCCGATTCTATGCTCCGCGTCCATCGCGTTGAGAGCCAACCACGTATCGGACTAGTCCCACACACAACAAGTCTCAAGATTTTGCAACACCGTCGATGATTCCGAAACATGTGGGATGTTGTGGGGGCAACTCAATGGTGCAGAAGATTTTTTTTTTGCAACATAACCTCTATTGCAGTGCAAAAAAACTGCAACATAACCTCTATTGCAAAAAAAAAAATTACAACACTTTGTTACAAATATCTTCGGCAACATGACCTTTGCTGCACAAAAATTCCGTAACAAAATATATGTTGCAAAAGTGAAGAACGACTAGGCGCTAGATTTATGCCAGATCTAACGGCCCGCGCGGCGGTCCTTTGTAGCTAAGTAATACCACGTCATTTCCCGCAAAAAACTCTCTCTTGAAAATAGCTTCTTCTCTTTTTTTGCATGGAAATAGCTTCTCATTCGGACTGCCGAGATGTGACTGAAACGAGTATCGACTACAGTACCTCTTTTCTACCAATCAAACGAATAACTATGCGATATAATAACTTAAAACAAAACCAAGACTTGTTTTGGTGATGCCACACAAGAAACGACTAGTTGATCAAACGCACACTCTCCGGCGGCACCGGCATTCCAACTCCCCTGAAGCACGACGAGATGGCTTCCAATGTCGCGCGGCAGGAACTAGGAGACGCCGTCGGTCTTCACTCCGAGCGTCCGTCTTGGTGCCTGCGGAGTCCTTGCTGGGTTGGCCGGCTTCACCTTCTGCGGATGCCCTGCAACTGCAATGACAGAGAAATGTTCAGAGATGGTACGAATCAACACACACGGCCTTTTCGAAGTTCTAACTCTATCTACTGTAATCCAAAAATGGTAAGAGTACCTACCTGGTTGCCTGGCCGCCTTGCCGTCCGCTTTCTTGGCCGACGGCGGCTTCTTGCCATCGCTGCTGTCCGGCAGCGGCCGCATGGCGCCGTTCGACGCCGCCGAGGAAGGGTGGTCCGGCGACATTGCCCCGACCCCGTTCTCATCGCCGTACAGCAAGTTCCCTTCGCTGCCCGAGTCGAAGGCCCTGTCCTTGGCCTGCACCACGCCGGCGGTCTTCTCCCTCTCCAACACCTTGTACGCGAACATCTGGAACGGCAAGTCCGGCACGCGGGCGCCCTCACCTCGCTGCCACGCCGGGAGCCTCCTCAGCAGCTGCATCTCCACGTCGAGGTAGTCCACGGGTGGCACAACGGGCTCGTCGCCCTGCGCGGCCTGCTGCTGCTGCTGCTCCGGGTTCATGACCAGGAACCGCTTCACGTACCGGAGGACGCGGCAGACGGAGGAGAACCCCGGCCGCTGCTCCGGGTCGGCATGCCAGCACCGCTTGGTCAGGGCGGTCAGGTACTTGGGCGTCTGGAACGGGAACAGCGGCCGCTCGCCGGCGCGGATGTTCTTGCTTGTCTTGTCGCCCTGCAGGTGGTTGTCCTCGAACGGGACCTTGCCGGTCAGGAGCTCGAAGCAGATCATGGCGAAGCTGTACACGTCGGCCTTCTCGGTGCGCCTGGACCCTGCATCCGCGACCTCCGGCTTGAGCACCTCGGGCGCGTACCAGATGCAGGCGTTATCGTCGCCGTTGACATTGGCGCCCATTGCGATGCCGGACTGCCCGAACCCGGTGACCTTGACCTGCACGTAGCCACCGTCGGGCTGCCGCAGCCTCACGAGCACGTTGGACGGGTTCAGCTCGCCGTGGTATATTCCCTTGGCGTGCAGGTACTCCATCCCGCGCGCGATCTGCAGCATGATGTCGATGGCGACGATGACAGGGAAGGGTGTCCGCCGCCGCGGGCAGCTCACCTCCTTGACGTAGCTCCCCAGGTCCTTGGCCATGAGCTGGTCCATGACCACAAAGTACTCCTTCCTCTCCTCGTCGTGGAAGCAGTAGGTGGCGTGCGCGACGTTCGGGTGCGCCACCGAGGCCAGGAGCTCGACCTCGGCGCCGACGGCCTCGCCGTCCCCGATGAAATGCTTCATCGCGAAGCTCTCCCCCATCCATTGCACCTCCTTGAGGCGGCCGCCCAGCCTCCTGCGGACGCTGTAGTCGCCTCCAAGCAGAATGGACGCCGGGTGCAGCCTCCCCCTCGGCGCGGCGAGGACCTCGGCGAGGCGGTGCTCGTTCTTGGACAGGCGCTTCGGTGCCGCCGGGCCCGTCATCTCGTCGAGCAGCTGCGACAGCGCCCACCTGTCCTCCTTCCACGCCGCGTCCATCCGAACGACCAGTTCTCGGGATACCAAATACCGCTTGCCGAGCGCGAGCTGGAACAGCTTTGGCTCGAGCATGTCCCTGTCGTACTTGTTGGCCAGCAGAAGCCGCGCCCGCGCGTGGTCGTCCGGCTCGGAGCCGGCGATCTCCCCGGCGGCCTCGATGGCATCGACGGCGACGGAGACGCACCACAGGATGTTGTAGAGGTGGTGCTCGACGCACTCCGTGCCGTGCGCCATGGCGGCGGCGCGGGCCCACCAGCTGCCGCGCGGGTCGAGGCATTGGCGGACGTAGCCCTCGGCGTCGCGGAGCGCGCGGTGGAGCTCGCGGAGCGGGGACTCCAGGGCGCGCCACTTGGAGCCGCGCTCATCGAAGCGAAGGTGGGCGCGGACATTGCCGGTGACGGCGTCCAGCGCGTGCGCGCAGGTTTCCGCGAGGAGGCGGCACTGGCGAGGGTTGATGCGGAGGTCGGCCTCGAACGCCATGAGCGCGTTGATGCTGCCCACCACCTCGCCGAGCTGCCGGAGCTGCTCCATCCCGATGGATGGTCGAGACAAGGATGGATCGATCGAGTCTTGGCGTGGTTCTTGAGCAGGAGTGCTCTTGTCTTGTTGAGATGGTACGGCCTCTGCCTCTGCCTTTGCGAGAATAAATAGTAAGAGTGTGCGATAATCTTGAAAATATTGGCATGTATCAACTGAGATTTCACCGTGATTTGAATCGTCGTGTGCTAAAATGTACAGTATTGAATGCAGATAACTGGCCTTGGGGAATTTTTGAAGATTGCACAGGCTAGGTTGTTTCCCCCCTCTCTGTTTCTTTCTCTTTTCTACCCCCCATCAAATTACTACCAAATTAGTAAAAGAAGAAGCGATCAGGAAACGGAACCGGCTTCACATGCACAGATGGAACAACTAATAGAAAGGAACGCGTGATTAAACACCTAATCGTAACACATAAGCAGAGAGAGAGAGAGAGAGAGAGAGAGAGAGAGAGAGAGAGAGAGAGAGAGAGAGAGAGAGAGAGAGAGAGACTCACGGGGTTCTTGGAGCGCCGCCGAAAGATGAAAGATGAAGATGGATGGATTGCTTTGGCAGGGGACAAACAGACAGACGGCCGGGGTATGATGTTTTGCTTGAAGAAGCGGTCAGAATTTGCAAGAGATGCAACAGTTGACTGACGTAGAGATCCCGCTATAGAGACAGAAAACGGGAGGAGTCTCCAAAGCAACTCAAGCAGAAGGAGGGAAGACGACGAGACGAGGTGAGGGAGAAGAAGAGGCGAAGTGTTGATTCAGAGTCTTCTCGTATTTCCCTAACTGCAGTGGTGGAGTTATGGGGCACGAACGCATGCTTCGTTTCCCGGTCGACCATACTACCAAGTCTCTACTCTAGTGTAACCGCAAGGCCGATCGGGAGACGTTGTGCTACTATCCTGGTCGAATCGCTTGCTTGTGCGTGCCGTTTGGCAAGAGGGGATTTGGCACGCATATACACACACGAGAGAGATAGAGAGACGGCACGGCAATGACCATTTCGCAGCAGCTACAGATGGTCAAGTTGATGGGTGACGGCAGGCGGCAAAATAATCAAAAAGGCAAAGTCTCCCCACAAGCACGATCCGTCCACCATGATCTCACACGAGTAGAGTAGCTAGGTAGAAATATATATCATCGCGTACGGGCGGCAACCGTCCCTTACTGTTGCGACACCTGATGGTAGGCTGAGAGTGGAAGGAGGCATTCATTCTTTTTAGAGCAAGTATAATAAAGCTGAGTCAGCGGACTGTAAGGAATAAATTATTATATTTTTACTTAGTTGGAGGAAAGAGAATAGGAGAGAAGGTAAGCGGGCTCTTCGTGAAGAGACAGCTCTAGCACGTGCTCCTAGGCATTTTGTAAGAATGAAAGATAGACCACATAATAATAAAGTAGTACACTCTTTTGATCTACTATTAGAGCAAGTATAATAGAGCTGAGTCAGCAAGCTGTAAGGAATAAACTAGTATATTTTTGCTTAGTTGGAGGAAAGAGAATAGGAGAGAGAAGTTAAGCGAGCCCTTCGTGAAGAGCCAGCTCTAGCACGTGCTCCTAGGCACTTTGTGAGAATGAAAGGTAGGCCACATAATAACAAAGTAGTATACTCTTTTGATCTACTATTATACATGTTGGCTAGAAGATAGGCTGTATATGACATGGCACTGGCTTATAGATAGCAGCTGGCTATACTATTAACCAGGCTCTTAGCTGCCATTTTGGCGTTGCTTCGCCAAGTGCCAACCTCGTCTTCCATCTTTTTTTCTCACGCGGGCGGGAACGTCGAGGTCGAACCACCCCACCCCAGCTCGGGGTAGTCCTAGGCGCGCCGCGTGGCTGGTGTGGTCGACGCCGCACGTCGGTCCGGGACGACGAGGTGGGAAGTGGTGGCGCCCATTGCCGTTGCGGTTGCGATGGTTGGTTGGCGCGTCCTAGTCCAGTCGGTTACCGGCCCAACAGCGCCACCTGCGGTGCCTTTCCCGCCGGCACCCGAACGGATATCGCCTGAAAACCGATCTGGTGGGGTCATTGCTCTCATCTGCTTTCTGTTGGGTGCGTTGCTTAACTCCTGGCTGCAGATACTGATCCATCGCCTTTTGATCGTCACGCATCGGTGCATGTACAAAACATAAGTAGCTGCCGGCAATCTTTACATTGTCAAGTTCAGCACTCACGACCAATGTTAGGTTAGGTACAACTGTGGTCGGCCAGCAGCTAGTATCCAACCGCACGCACCGTGTCTACGTTCTCTCTCCTATCAGTTCAAACAACAAAAAAAGCGTTCTCTCTTCTATGCAAACAGGCCCGTTCCTAAGATTTCAGGAGCCGGGCGAGATCAAAATACGGGCCCTTTAAAGAATTCTAATAATCTTATACACAATGTCTTTAATGATGATATATATAGGAAGATAATCAGAGATATGTACTCGGCCGATGTGCACAATGCAGTCACCTCCTGGCATGGCCATGTGGGGGGGCGGTGACGGGTCATCTTTGACCGGGGCGCACATGAGATCAAAAGTTTGTCGCACGGCGAGACCATGCAGAAGAACATAGAAGATCAACCCTATTGCGCTCGAGCACGGTGGCGGAGCACAAACCAAATTTTTGGTATTACGAAACGGATTGTGAGGCAAAAGTTCTTTCATATAAAAATATATAACAAGCCAAATAACAACTAGAATCACCTATATAAATATCAAGGCCAAAGTAAAACAATCAACACTTTAGAATATGGAGTCAACCTTTTAAATTTAGTGAATTGGTGCTTATTGGTACAAAGTTAGGAAAATGAGCGTATCGACCGAGCAGTCCCTGCTTCCCTATCACATCAGTGCACGCCCACATCGTCAGCCTGTTGTGGCCATTTGTGACTCTGCCACTATACTTTTATTCAGGGACTACTATAATAACTTTGTTATGTTTCTTTATCAAGACATTAGTTTGCTATCCCTCGCAAAATTAAATAAAAATAAAGACATACTCCCTCTGTCCCATAATATAGGAGCGCTTTTGACCCTACACTAGTGTCAAAAATGCTCCTATATTATG
Source organism: Triticum aestivum (assembly GCF_018294505.1). Classification (NCBI taxonomy): domain Eukaryota; kingdom Viridiplantae; phylum Streptophyta; class Magnoliopsida; order Poales; family Poaceae; genus Triticum; species Triticum aestivum. The sequence continues at coordinate 312,661,104 of NC_057802.1, forward strand.
AGACGGAGGGAGCATTAGTTATTTAAAATTAAGAAATGCAAGTTGGTTTGCTAAGATTATAATCCAATCTATGCATCAAATTGACCGCTAATCTAATTCCTTTCTTGAAAAAGGCATTCTAATCCATGATTCTACCTTTTAAGTTTTGTATTTGTTTGTGATAAACCTTTTGAAAAGCATTCATGAAAGTTCATGGATTTGAAAATGTTCATGAATTTGATGGTCATGAAATTTTAAAAATTCATGTTTTTTTCCAAAAAATAATGAAAACAAAAAATGATGAAATTTAAAACGAGATGAAATTAAAAGAAGAAAGAGAAAGGGAAAAGGAAAAAGGGGGGGGAAACAAAATGAAAGCGAAAAGAAGAAAAATAAAAATAAAAAGGGAAAGCGAAAAAGACAAACAAAACCCGTCATGGAAATAACCAAAGGAAAACTGCCCTAAAAATTTGCTGAAAACATGTACTACATGGTCGAGCCATATAGGTACTAGATGTACATGAGATGTTAGTGCGTTCTATTGTCAACGAGTTAACCGACGCGATGAATTGGCGGCATAAGCGAGGGCGCTTCCTATTTCACGCCTCCATGTACCCTCCCACGCGCCCTGTCCACTCTATGACCGGCTCATTGTGGGTTTTCTCCCAACCATGGAAGGTACTATTTTTGGTGTGTTTCTTTCAACTGGATTTCTTACTTTATTTTTTTTTCATTTTTCATTTTATTGTTTTACTTTCTTATTTTTCCAATGATCACCTTTTCAAACTATGAACTTTTCAGAAATTGGACAAAATTTTGAAATTCGTGAACATTTTATGAATCAAAAATATTTTCTTTTTATTTTTGGAATAATTTTCAGAATTTGTGAAATTCTTAGAATTAGTGGAAAAATAAATTATAAACATTTTTTTGCATTCAAGTGTATTTTTAAATTCCTGATTTTTTTAAATCCATGAAAATTTTACAAATTCATGAATTGTTTTGAACATTTTAAAATTTGAAGCATTTATTGAAATTTAGATCATTTAAACAATTCTGTTGACGCTTTCTAAAATATGAGAACATTTTTTATATTCAAGAACTTATTTCAATTTTATGAACATATTTCAAAATTCAGGATTAGTTTTTAAAAATAAATGATACATTTTGTATTCGTGAACATTTGTTTAAATTTCAAAGCACATTAAGAAATCATGGATTTTTCTAAAATGTGAGAGCATTGTTCGAGAATGTGATCATTTTTGGAAATGATATTTTTTGAAATTCTTGAAATTAATTGAAACCCAAACAATTTTTTCCCAGATTTGGGGTTTGTGAACATTTTTCAATATTTCAAAGCAAAAAATAAAGCGAAATGAATAAAATTAATAAGGAAAAACAAGGGCACCTCTCCTTGCATATGGGCAGGCCAAAGCGCCCTAAGGGGATGCATGTTTCCTTACTTTTCCCCGCGTAGACAGGGAATAGTATCGACTCAAAAAATAAGAAAGGGGGGTAGGAACCCCTAAAAAATAAAGTAGGGGACTAGGAGGTCTCGTAAACGAGAGGGCGCCGTCTGACGGATCCTATTCCCTGCGCTCGTCAGGGGATAGCTACCAAACATGCACCCCCGCCCGCGTTAATGTGCCGGCCCGTTAGTCATTTTTGCCTTTATTTTTTCTCCATTTCAGTTCACCTTTTCTCTGTGTTTCCATTTTCCATTATGTTTTCTACTTTCTTTTTCACAAATTCATGAACTTCTTCAATCGTGAACATTTTTCAAATTGATGAACTTTTCTGAAAAACCTGAAAAAAATTCGCAACTTTTCTGAAAATCAAGACCAATTTTTAAATTCGTGAATAATTCAAATTTCTGAATATCTCTGAAATTTCTGAACCTTTTTCCAATTCATGACCATTTCTCAAAATCACAAACATTTTTTGAAATTCGTGAAAATTTTCAAACTCAGGAACAATTTTAGAAATTTGCTACTCTGCCTTTTTATAAAATTTTAACATTTGTTTGACCTCACGAATATTTATGAAATTTTCATGAACATTTTTTGAATTGAAATCATTTTTCTTTGAAATTCATGAACATTTTTCAAACTCACGTACCTTTTTCTTTGAAATTCGTGAACATTTTTCAAACTCACGTACCTTTTTTGAAAGTCTTGAATATTTTTTAGCTCACCAACAATTTTGAAAATGATGAACATATTTTGAAAGTCGTGAATGTTTTTGAAACTCATGAATATTTTTTAAAATTCATAAATATTTTTAGTGTTTACGAGCATTTATGAAATTCACAATTTTTTTGGAGTTTTTGAAAGTATTCTAGTAGAAAACCGAGCGAAGTAAATAAAATTTGTTCAGTAAAACCGCCCGAACAATATAACGACACAAACTAGGGAGCGCTACATGCGCACTTGTTACTAGGCCGACATACTAGTTCCGGCGCTGGGAAAGAGGAGTGCGCTTTGAAAGTGTGTTATATCGACTAGAGGGGGGTGAATAGGCGATTTTTACAAATTCGTCACTGAGGAATTTCTAGTTGAGGAAATTCCTAAGCAACGAACTACTTAGCAACAGAATAGGTACTCAGATACATGCATAACAGAACAGTAGCACAGTCATGATGATGAAATAAAACATACACAGAGTACAATTAGCGTGTAAACAGGATAAGCAGGCTGAAGACAAAGTGATTGAAGAATTAGGAATGAGGAAATTGAGAAAGTCTTCAGTCAAAGTCTTCAAACAATAACAATCAAGTTCATCAACACATGAATGAGGAAATGAAAGGGTTGAGAAAATAGAACCAGTAGCTTGGTGAAGACGATGATTTGGTAGCCAGTTCCAACTGCTGTGACAGTTGTACGTCTGGTTGGAGCGGATAGGTATTTAAACCTGAGGACACACAGTCCTCACTGTATTCTCCTTGAGCTAAGATCACACAGAACTTACCCAATCACTCGTGGTAAGTCTTCAGGTGACTTCAAAACCTTCACATACTCGGTCACTTGACGATCCACAATTTCCTCTTGGATGCTCTAGACCATGACGCATAACCATCTGGAGGATGCACAATCCTCAAAGGTAACAAGGGTCAGTTCCACACAGGAACAATCTCTTCAGTGATGCTCAATCACTTTGGGTTTGTAGGTGTTTGGGTTTGAGTTTTCCTTACTTGATGATTTTTGCCCAAAGTCCTCGGAGGATGGGATGCTCTCAATGACAAGTGTCAGTTTCTCTCAGAGCAACCAACCAACTAGTGGTTGTAGGGGGCGGCTGTTTATAGCCTAGAGAGCATCCCGACATGATAAGACATAAATGCCCTTCAATGATATGACCGTTAGGTGGGTAGATATTTTGAGACAGTTGGCGTGTAGCACATCAACGGTCGGATATTTCAGTATCAAATTCCTCAAGGCTATCATGTTCCTCACTTGTAGGCAATCCGCACTGGCGAATTTCTAACTCCTCAGTCAGAACAAATTCCTCAGAGAACAGAAGATCTTCGTCTCTGTCACTGAAGAAATTGACTGAACTGTATGAGATTTCCAATGGTTTCACTCGAAAGGATCGGGTAGGTGTAGGATTTTGAGATGAGCACCACTTGGAAACTTTTCCTTAATTTTACCTCGACCCCCTTTAACAGTACGATGTTTCCTATGAATCAAGAAAGAGAAAAAGAAACTACAAAAACAAAAGTCTTCACGCTTCATAATCCTCGCATGAATATCAAGTCTTCATGGTCACACCAATTTCTGCACTTTCAAAGTCTTCAAGAAACCAAAGTCTTCAGCTGAAGACATTCATTTTTAGGGATCGACTTTCATCGTAAATATTAAACTCCTCATAGACTTATAGACGTGTGTACACTCACAAGCTCATTAGTCCCTTAACCTATAAGTCTTCAATACACCAAAATCACTAAGGGGCATTAGATGCACTTACAATCTCCCCCTTTTTGGTGATTGATAATAATATAGGTTAAGTTTTCAACGGGGATAAACATATGAAGTGTAAATACTGATATTGAGGAATTTGATTGCAAGATATAGAAGAACCCCCCGTGAAGATGTGCATTCCCAAGGAATTTGCTTTGAATAACAAATGCACATTGTAGAGTAGAATCATGGATATCTCCCTTGATATGTCTCCAACGTATCTACTTTTCCTAACGCTTTTCCTCTTGTTTTGGACTCTAATTTGCATGATTTGAATGAAACTAACCCCAGACTAACGCTGTTATCAGCAGAACTACCATGGTGTTGTTTTTGTGCAGAAATAAAAGTTCTCGGAATGGAACGGAACTTTGCGAGGATTTTTTATACAATAAAAGAGAATTTCTGGAGCCAAGAGCCACCGGAGGGGGCACCTAGGTGGGCACAACCCACCAGGGCGCGCCTGCCCTCCCAGGCGCACCCAGGTGGGTTGTCCCCACTTGGTGCCCCCGCAGACCCTAAAACCGACGCTATAAAATGATATTTTTCAGAAAAAAATCAGGGAGAAAGAATTATTGCGATTCACGAGACGGAGCTGCCGTTACCTCTTGTTCTTCATCGGGAAGCCAGATCTAGAGTCCGTTTGGGGCTCCGAAGAGGGGGATCTTCGTTCTTCATCATCACCAACCCTTCTCCATCGCCAATTCCATGATGCTCCCCACCGGGAGTGAGTAATTCCTTCGTAGGCTCGCTGGTCGGTGAGGAGTTGGATGAGATTCATCATGTAATCGAGTTAGTTTTGTTAGGGCTTGATCCCTAGTATCCACTATGTTCCGAGATTGATGTTGCTATGACTTAGCCATGCTTAATGCTTGTCACTTCGGGCCCGGGTGCCATGAATTCAGATCTGAACCGTTTATGTTATCATCATTATATCCATGTTCTAGATCCGATCTTGCAAGTTATAGTTACCTACTACGTGTTATGATCCGACAACCCCGGAGTGACAATAGTCGGGACCACTCCCGGTGATGACCGTAGTTTGAGGAGTTCATGTATTCACCGTGTGTTAATGCTTTGTTCCGGTTCTCTATTAAAAGGAGGCCTTAATATCCCTTAGTTTCCAATATGGACCCCGCTGCCACGGGAGGGTAGGACAAAAGATGTCATGCAAGTTCTTTCCATAAGCACGTATGACTATTTATGGAATACATGCCTACATTATATTTATGAACTGGAGCTAGTGTTGTATCACCCTAGGTTGTGTCTGTCACATGATGAATATCATCCAACAAATTACCGATCCAATGCCGAATTTATCTTATATTGTTCTTGCTAAGTTACTACTGCTGCTGTTACTGTTGCACTTGCTACAAAACTACTGCTATCACTATTACCGTTACCATTGCTGCTATAACTATTATCAAAACTATCATACTACTTTGCTACTGATCGCTTTGCTGCAGATAATTAATCTCCACGTGTGGTTAAATTGAAAACTCAACTGCTAATACCTACAAATATTCTTTGGCTCCCCTTGTGTCGAATCTATAAATTTGGGTTGAATACTCTACCCTCGAAAACTATTGCGATCCCCTATATCTTGTAATTCATACACGCATTTAACATATGATATGAAGAATTTGAAATGCATGATGAAATATCGTGTCTGATGAAATTCAGCATGCATGCATTAACGTACTTGAGGAAATAGCATGCAAAAAACAGAGCAAAAGTATCAGACCACCATAGGACTTAAGTTTACAACTCGATCAACAAACACTTCAAAAGAGCGAGAGTTGTAACTTAACAAAAAAACTCCCATATATAGAGACCCGCTTGAAGACTAACTCAAATTTCTCCCCCTTTGTCATCGAATGACCAAAAGGGACGAAAAATGAGGACGAACGCCCCTGAAGAATACCATCATGATGTCGATGGAGGAGCGTCGGTGTTGTTGGTCGTCCGTTGGAGTAGGGCCTACCGCGGTGTCGTTCAAATCTTCGGCTTCATCTGTCTCGCGCGATGAAGAATATGAACTTGCAACCAGCTGAGGAACTTTGACCTTCTTGAATTTCTTTGAAGGTGGTTGTGACCAGTCAAAGTCCTATTAATCCATCTCCTTGAGTTCTTCAGCACTGTAGAGATTAGACAGAATAGCACAAGTGTGGTCAAAGACTTCATGCAAGTAGCAGTGGTTCTTCTTCACAATATTTTGAGTGACTGTCATGTTCTGAAGAATAGCACCAAACTGACGCTTGACCCACTTGTGATTTCTATCAACTTTCTGATGTAGGTTGAGGAGAAGCTCATGGTCAGTCATCACACGCGGGGCAATGGCTTGAGGATATTGCTTTGAAGCATTTGTGGCAGTATCATGAGTGGCAGACTCACCACCCTGGAATAAGAAGTAGCTTTGCGAAACTGTCCATCCAATGGACGGGTGCCTTCATCTATAACAGAAGCCTTGCCCTTCTCATCAGCTGAGGAAATGGTCCTTTTGTGGACTTCAATCGGGGGCAATTAGCTGAGATGATTTTGAAAGTTAGCCTTGTAATGAATTGAAGACCTTGATCTGATGAATCTCATAATCCAGGGAGCGTAAGGCTTCAACTCAAAAGGTGACAAAGCAGCATTGGCCAAAGTCCTCATGAAGAAATCATGATAGTTGATAGGAATACCATGGATGATATTGAACAACAGATTCTTCATTATGCCAACAACCTCTTCTTCATCAGAGTTGTGGCCCTTGATCAGACTGGATGTTTTGGTCAATATGCGATAGACAGTCCTTGGCACATAAAGCAATTCCTTGACGAGGAATGTGGTCCTTGGAGCTTGGCCAGGCTTCAATGGCTTCATCAGCACTTGCATCAGATGATTTGAGAGTTCAGGTTCAGCATAGATGAGCCTTGCACCTTCAGTGGGAGGACTGACCGGGACAGCGTGAAGTAATTCAGAGGCCGGAGCTTTGTAATGAGTGTTTTCGGTCATCTATTCAAGCACCCATGAATTCACATCTTCAACATTTCCAGTGATGTGCAGCGTGGCGAAGAATGAAGAATGAGTTCTTCATTCCAATCGCACATGTCAGTGTAGAGGTTGAGCAGCCCAGCGTCATGAAGAACACTGAGGACTGGGGTGAAGCACGAAAGAGACTCCATATCCACATGAGGAATTTTCTCATGGTCAAAAATCTTGTCCTTATCAAACATCAGTGAGGAATAGAAGTTCATTTGACTGGCAGTCCATAAGTGCTTGCGACGAAGTCGAGCAGAGTCATATGGATTGTAGTCAGAGAAGAAATGATGCTCAGCAAAGAAGTCATCAGCTTCGAACTTCTGCTGCTTGGTGTGAGGATTTTGTGGCTTGGGCTGAAGATTTGCAGTTGAAGTCTTCACAACCTCTGGACGCACAACCTCTGGAGCCACAGGCTGAGGAATTTCAGTAGCAGCTTCATCAGCAGCAGCCTTGGCCTCTTGATACGGCTCCATCGTATCTACTTTTCCAAACACTTTTGCCATTGTTTTGGACTCTAACTTGCATGATTTGAATGGAACTAACCCGGACTGGCGCTGTTTTCAGTAGAATTGCCATGGTGTTATTTTTGTGCAGAAATAAAAGTTCTTGGAATGACTTGAAACTTCACGGAGAATATTTTTGGAATAAATAAAAAATACTGGCGAAAGAATCAACACCAGGGGGCCCACACCCTGTCTGCCTCGTGGGCCCCCTGAGGCTCCACCAACCTCAACTCCAACTCTATATATTCACGTTCGGGGATAAAAAAATCAGAGAGAAGGATTCATCGCGTTTTACGATACGGAGCCGCCGCCAAGCCCTAATCTCTCTCGGGAGTGCTGATCTGAGCCCGTTCGGGGCTTCGGAGAGGGGGATCCGTCGCCATCGTCATCATCAACCATCCTCCACCACCAATTTCATGATGCTCACCGCCGTGCGTGAGTAATTCCATCGTAGGCTTGCTGGACGGTGATGGGTTGGATGATATTTACCATGTAATCGAGTTAGTTTTGTTAGGGTTTGATCCCTAGTATCCATTATGTTCTGATATTGATGTTGCTATGACTTTGCTATGCTTAATGCTTGTCACTAGGGCCCGAGTGCCATGATTTCAGATCTGAACCTATTATGTTTTCATGAATATATGTGAGTTCTTGATCCTATCTTGCAAGTCAATAGTCACCTACTATGTGTTATGATCCGGTAACTCCGAAGTGACAATAATCGGGACCACTCCCGGTGATGACCGTAGTTTGAGGAGTTCATGTATTCACTAAGTGTTAATGCTTTGGTCCGGTACTCTATTAAAAGGAGGCTTTAATATCCCTTAGTTTCCAATAGGACCCCACTGCCACGGGAGGGTAGGACAAAAGATGTCATGCAAGTTCTTTTCCATAAGCACGTATGACTATATTCGGAATACATGCCTACATTACATTGATGAACTGGAGCTAGTTCTGTGTCACCCTATGTTATAACTGTTGCATGAGGAATTGCATCCGACATAATTATCCATCACTGATCCAATGCCTACGAGCTTTTAACATATTGATCTTTGCTTAGTTACTTTACCTTTGCCACTATTACAATTACTACAAAACTGCTACTGTTACTTTTGCCACTGTTACCGTTACTTCCATATTACTTTGCTACTAAATACTTTGCTGCAGATATTAAGTCTTCTAGGTGTGGTTCAATTGACAACTCAGCTGCTAATACTTGAGAATATTCTTTGGCTCCCCTTGTGTCGAATCAATAAATTTGGGTTGAATACTCTACCCTCGAAATATGTTGCGATCCCCTATACTTGTGGGTTATTACCTCCATTTCTTCAGCACTAGCGGCTGGAACTTCTTCTGGAATAGAAAGAAGTGAAGCTTGATGTCCTTCAGAGCCCGTATGAATTTCTTCAGTTTGGACCGGGGACTGAGGAAGTTGATGCAGAGGGGTTGTTAGAGGTGAATTGGGATGATGACTTTCCCAATAGTCATCATTCAGAATAGGAGTTGTTGACCCAATATCCACATCTTCATCTTCTTCCTCAATTTCTTCAAGACCCGCCTCTTCAGCTGTGAACTAAGGCATGGGCGATGAAACCACCGGAGTAGAAGGGATATTATCCACTTCAATTTCTTCATCCAACTGCTCTGATGAAGCACCAGAAGGATTTTCCTCATCACTGTCATCTGGGATGACATATTCCTCACCAAAGGGAACAATCTCCTTTGATGGCATGCTTGATATCGAAACAACACCTATGGGGTTGGAGTATGAACTTGTTAGAGTCTTCACTTTCTTAGGAGCTGAAGACTCTGCAGTCGCAGATGCTTTCCTTTCTTCACTGCTGCCCTCTCTACAACTTTGGTCTTCTTCGCTTCTGATGCAGAAGGAAGGTTGATACTAGTCATATGTGATGACTTGGCAGGAGGAGCAGACGAAATTGGTTCAATTTCTTCAGGCGCAATTGATGCAGTTGCCCTGGCATGTTCATATTCCTCAAGCATAGTAGCAGATGCTTCAACTGGCCTGGCTTGTTCTTCATGCGCAACATTGGTGGTTGCCCTGGCAGTTTCTTCAGAGGCTGGAATTTCTTCAGCAGCCCTGGTGCTCTCATTTTCTTCAACAACCTGATTGTCATCAGCTGTGCTTGCATGTTCTTCAGTAGGCTGAGCAGATGTCTCAGCCTGAGAAATTTCATGTTGCTATGAAGCTGCAACATTTGGAGTAAATGTCTTGGTCAGCTTGACAGATCTGACTTTGGCACCTAGCCAATCAGCATAATATCTGTCAAATTCATCACTGAGTCCCTTGATTTCTGTTTGTAGAGCTACAAGTTCATCAGGAGATAACTTTAGAACATTATTCTTCAGAAAGCGCTCTTTCTTGTACTGAGCTTTCTTGACTTTCCTCCCTTGTTCAAATTTCCATTTTTCTTCATCATTGAAGGTCGTCAACACATGACTTTGGCCAGGACTGAGGTTTAGCTCAAGCAAAGGAGTATTGGGATCCTTGTGCCATAGGGCGATGAAGTCGAGGATCAACTTTGGATCCAGCATGAGTGGCACATTACTGCCTTTGGCTCTAGCGGCCCTTTGCTGTTTATCTCTGATGATTTCAGATAGTTCTTCATCATCAGCTTCGTCTTCACTAGACGGTACTTGAAATGCAACCTGCTTTTTGTGAGGACTTGGTCTGGTGCCTCGTCCAGCAGTGGCCTTTTTCTTCAGCAAAGTTGGACCGGTTGAGGACTGAGGAGGAGCTGAAGAACTTGCAGAAGCTCCTGAAGCAATAGATATTCCAGTGGTTCTTTGGCAAGAGGCAAGATGCGCAGGTGCCGAGGACTTTGCAGCAGTTGCTGAGGATTTTGCAGTGGGGACTGGAGCTGCTTTTGAAGAAGTAGCTTGAGGAACAGGCCCTGAGGGCATAGAAGAGCTTGGTCGTGAGGGCATAGCAGCTGAGGAACCTGGCTTGACAATTGGTTTCTTTGGCATGGCCTTCTTAGGCTTGTTAGCAGAGGCCTCAGCAGCGGCAGAAGTAGAGTCTCCGTTGAATTTCTTCACTGCTTTTTTGGCCATTTTGGCCAACTTAGCTTGCCGCTTGGCCCATTCTTTTGGAAAATCCTCACCACGCTTGATGCTAGTGGGATCAGCTTCTTGGCCTGGTACCAATGGAGGTCTTGGGCATGGAGGGTGTACGGCGAATCTTCATGTACTTTGGAGTCACATATTTGTACTCTCTCCATTCTTTGGGCCATCTCCTCTCTATCCTCTGAATGCGCAAATTGCGCTCATTCTTCATCTCCTTGCCATGAATTGCTTCATCAGGAGTACAGTACCCTCCATAGATATCATCGGGGATCTCGAAAGCAGTATTCACTTCTGGTCTCTTTCCTCCCTTCTGAGGTCTTTTACCATCAGCCATTTTCTTCACTTGAGGATTTTGAACAATCGAGTTTTCTGACGAGGTATGCAATTTTTCTTCAAATAACACTGCAAATGAGTTAAGTTGATGAGAACCTAGAGATTCAGCAGCGGACATGTTACCTGTGAACAGAATATAGGTGCGAAGAATTTGGAGAGGTTATATGCGTTCTCGGAAGTTTTTCAAAAGAACCAAACTTGAGGAATTTGACCAGGGGTGTCTTGAGGAATTTTAATAAGTGTGCTTGACTTAGGTTCCAGAGTTGTATAGATTGAAAATCCACACAATTGAGGAATCTTGAGGAAAAATGTTTCTTAGGGAAACAAATCAAGAACAGATGCAGGTGTGGTGTTTAAGAGTGTGGAAGTTGAAGAATAAACACCTTTTGAAGATTTTGTGGAAATCATCAGAATCAACATGGGCAGTAAAAATAGATTTTATTTACCCTTGACGAAGAAGATGACGAATTGAGAGTAGAAGTTGAGAAGCTCATCCGTTCAGATCTTCCACGCCCTAACTTGACGGTGGAAGACAGCTACGACGGCGGTGGAGTGAAGATTTCCGCGGCTGGCGTGAGTACGACGGCGACGAGGTCGAGGCAGTGAAGCTCTTCCTCACCGGCGATGATGTAGAGTAGCGGCGACACTAGGTCAGAGAGCTTGAGCGAGGGGGAGTGAGATCAAGCGGAGTAAATGCGGTCAGAGGAGAGCGAGGGGTATTTATAGCCGAGGTGAAAAACCGCTTGTCCGAGGAAAATGGACGAACGTGCCCGTGACCCTTCTCATCCTACGACATGTGTCACCCACGTACTGTGTAGTGGAGATCGTGTTAGATCATGGGTGAGTATTTTAATCTCATCATGGGATGTGGAACGGTTTGAGCGGCAAAAGCTGAAATTCAGATAAGAATATTTTAATGTTTCGTTCGCAAATTCTTCAGCTGACAAGGACACAGTGAAGATTTTGAACGGGTTTCAAATAGAACGCACATAAAGAATTTGTGAACATACCGGGTTGAGTTTAGCATAGAGGGGGACGGGTCCGATCACATTCACTTAGGCAAAAAGTCAACTTGAAGAATTAACAATAAGTGAATGCTATAGAGGGCTGCAAACTCAAATATATATATAGTCAATGAAGAACACAGTCGGAAAGAGTGAAGACTTGCAAAGTTGAAGAATTTGAACAACTAAGGAATTTCAAAACTGAAGAAAACTCAAATTGGAGATTTTCAACTTTTGTTGCTGGCGTGACCCACTGTATAAGAATGATGATTTCAGACGCCGCGTACAATTGTCGTAGGGCTCTGAGAATCAAATTCTTCGTTAATTTCTTCACACTTAGAGGGTTAGTCTTCATTGATTGAAGAAAAACATTACTTCGTGTGTTGCACATCTAAGTCATCAATTTTGCATAAGTGTTAGGATGTGTGTCCTTTTCAAAGAACATTCGAAGATTCTAAGATATTTAGCTCACACTGCAACTTGCTAAATCTCTTCTCATCCAAGGGCTTTGTGAAGATATCGGCTAGCTGTTCTTCAGTCCTCACATGCTCAATAGAGATGTCGCCCTTCAACACATGATCTCGAAGAAAATGATGACGAATCTGGATGTGCTTAGTCTTCGAGTGCTGAACTGGGTTATGAGCAATCTTGATGGCACTCTCATTGTCACAGGAGAGTGGTACATTCTTCACATTGATGCCGTAGTCCTTGAGGGTTTGCTTCATTCGTAGCAATTGAGCACTGATGTCTACTACGCAACTTTATTCTTGTAGACACGTGTTGGGCCTCCAAGCACAGAGTTTTGTAGGACAGTAGCAATTTTCCCTCTGTAAGTGCATCTAGTGCCACCCCTAGTTGGTTTTGGAGTATTGACGACAAACCTGGTTGAGGGACTAATGTGTTTGTGAGAATTGCAGGATAACACAGGTAGTAGTCCCTCATTGATTCGGTTTACCTACCGGAGATGACCCCTAAAAATGTATGAAGACATTGAAGACAATGGTGGTATGTGAGGATATTCACATTGAAGACTATGACAAGAGAAGACATCACGTGAAGACTATGGAGCGCGAAGACTTAGTTGTTTCGTTGTTTCCTTTTTCTTCTCTGTTGAGTCATAGGAACCACCGTACTGTTAAGTGGGGTCCCAGTGAACAAAGTCAGAGTGACTGAAGTGATGCTCAACCAAATACTATGTCTTCGAGCAAAGACAATGAGAGCAAATCTTATCCAGAGTTGGATGAGTCAGCTTTACTTGTAGCCCAAGTCAAGCTGCCGTGTGTGTTTGAAATCTGACCGTTGGAACACGTGTCAGTTCCTTAGTGACCCAGGGTCATTTCGGACAAATCAGGTCGGGTTGCCTAGTGGCTATAAATAGCCCACCCCCTACACCATAAATTGGTGGCTGCTCAGAGTTAGTGCACGGCTTTTGTTGTTTGAGAGCAACCCACCTCCGAAGCTTTTGAGAGAGAGAGAAATCCTTGCGAGGACAAAGCCCAAACACCCAGAGCCAAAGAGTGTTAGGCATCACTGAAGTCTTTCTGTCCGCGTGACCTGAAGACTTGTTACACTTGAGGACTGTAAATCCTCCAGCCGGTTAGGCGTCGCGTTCTGAGCATCCAAGAGTCATTGTGGATCGCCGGTGAACGAAGTCTGTGAAGGTTTGGAAGTCTACCTTGAATACTTACTAGAGTGATTGGGCGAGGACTGGGTGTCCTTAGCTCAAGGGGAATAAGGTGAAGACACGGTCTTCTGAGTTAAATCTCAGCCTCGCTAACCAGACGTACAGTTGTCACAGCAACTGGAACTGGTCCAACAAATCATTGTCCACACCAAGTGACTGGTTCTATCCTCTCCCTCTCTTTACTTACAGTTTGTCTTCGTGAAGTCATTGCATGTTTGCACTACCTGTTTGACTTCACTGTGTGACTACTATTGTTGTTTGGCTTCATACTATCTTCCATCCTGATCTTTACTACCTAGCTGCTATTAGTCTTCGTGCTTTCACTTCATTGAATACTTGACTATGGCTTGCTTAGTGTAGTCCACCGTCCGCTGCATGTTTATAGGTTCATTTCTATCGTTTGTCTTCGAAACTCTCATGTTTTGAAGACTTTCATAAAAATCGCCTATTCACCCCCCCTCTAGTCGATAACTAGCACTTTCAATTGGTATCAGAGCAAGGTACTCCCTTGTTCTGTGTGATTCGGTTTAACCACCTGGAGTTTTAGCTATGTCGACTGGAGGGATAATCAAAGTCTCCGCTGCTTGCCCCGTCTTCGATGGAACTGAATATCCCTACTGGAAGAATAAGATGCGCATGCATCTTGAAGCCATTGATGTCGACCTCTGGTATGTCGTCAAGGATGGTGTTCCCAAGGCTGGTGAATGTGTCACCCCTGCTGATGTCAAGAAATTCATTCAACTGGATTCTACTGCCAAGAACATCATCTGTGGTCATCTGACCAAAGGACAGTATGGCCGTGTGAGTGCTCTGGAAACGTCGAAGCTAGTCTGGGACTAGCTCTCCAAGGTCAACGAAGGCGTCTCAACCCAGAGAGATCAAAGGATCAGTGTTCTTCGCAACCTCTTCAACCGCTTCAAGAGAAACGACAATGAGAATATCCAGCTCACGTTTGATAGCCTCACTGACATCACAAATGAGCTTCGTGCTCTCGGCGCCACTGAGATCACCAAGCATGAAATCGTCAAGACACTGCTAAGATCACTTGACAACTCATTCAACACCCTTGCCTTGATGATACAAGAACGCCCTGACTTCAAGACACTCGATCCATCTGACATACTTGAGAGGCTCAACACACATGAGTTCCAGCTATCTGAGAAAAGAGATATCTATGGTCCCAACTATGGCCGAACTCGTGCTTTGAAGGCAAAAGCAGTTTCCTCATCTGAAGAAGAATCTGACTGCAGTTCTGGAGATCCTGAAGACATTGGAAAGGAGCTTGCTATGCTTGTGAAGAAGTTCCAGATATTCACTAAGAAGAAGGGCTTCAGAAAGTCTTCACGATCCAACTCAAGAAATGAGGAAGCTTCCACTCATGACTACAAGAAGAGAACATGTCACAAGTGCAAGAAACCTGGACACTACATCTCTGAGTGTCCACAGTGGGACAATGAGAACAACAACAAGAAGAAGAGCAAGGAATATGATTCTGATGACAAGAAGAATAAGAAATCCTCAAAGTCTTCTTCCAAGTCTTCGTCCAAGTCTTCAACACATAAGAAGAGCTCATCTGGCAAGGCTCGTGCTTTTGTTGGCAAGGAGATGGATTCAGAGGAGGAGTCTGCTTCTGAGGAGGCGGAGGTGGACTCTGAGGAGGAGTCCGACCCAGGCGTTGCAAGTTTGGCTCTAGCTATAGCCTACGTTGCCAAGTCCATCTTTAACACTAAAGACAATGGCCCCGTCACCAACGCCGATGCTAATGACAAGGACGACTCTGCTCCCACCTACTGCATCATGGCACGTGGTGCCAAGGTAAAATCACGCGATGCTTACTTTGAAACATCAAGTGAAGATGACTCTGATTGTGAATCCAAACCTAGCTACAAAACACTTGCTAAAATTGCAACTGAACAACAGAAAGCTATGGAACATACTCAAAAACTGTTAGACAAAAGCGATGACCTGTTGGACGCGGAAATGACCCGTTCCCAGTCCTTAATTGAAGACATAAAAAATCTTCATGTTAAGTACCAGGAACTTGAAATTCGTCATGAAACGCTCTCAACCACTCATGAAAAGCTTTCCTATGATTATCTTCAAAGGAAGCAAGAGCTTGAGAAATTGAGAGCGGCTCATGAAGATCTTCAAAAAGAGAATGAGTCACTTCGCGCTCAACAGATCAGTCCCGCTCAGGAAGGATTTGAACCACCATGTCTAAAATGCCTTGAGTCTGATAACACTGCTTCTGTTGCTGAATGTTCTACTGCTGCTACTGTTGAAATATCTTCAACTGTTGATGTGGTAACTAACCCCTCTGCTGAGGACACCGCTACCATTGCTGATGAAAATGCTAGGTTGAAGACATTGCTTGAAATAGGGATGTACAAAAGTCTCAAAGGGCATCAGACACTGTGCGATGTCCTCAAAAAGCAGATTCTGAACCGAAACCCTAGGAAAGAGGATGTTGGGTTCGAGAGGAAATGAATGTTGATGGATCCTACTGGAAGCCTGAGCAGTATCCCAAAACCACATGGGTTGCTGCAAAGGGACCTTCAGTGGATCCATCCACCTTATCTGGCTTCACTTGTGCTAACCCTATTATCATTGATGAATCCTTTGATGCAAACTATAAACTGTTTAAGAATCAGAATGGTGAAGTGTTTGCCAGGTATATTGGTACTAACTGCAGGAATGGGCCACCTATGAAGAAGATCTGGGTTCCCAAAAGTTGTCTTGAGAACCTTCATGTGAATGTCATCATGACACCGCCTGGAAAGAAGACAAATCCCAGACCAAAAGCTTCATATGGTCCAAAGGCTTCATATAGATATAGGACTCACCTGAGTCACCCTAACGCCAATGTTTTGCAGGGAAGTCATACTCAGATGTATGAATATGAGCATGTTTCTTCAAACCGCTATGTTCATAAAACTAAGAACTATTCTGCTTATTCATATGAGTACTATTCTCCTCCTGCAAGGCTATTTGCCAGGGCTCCAAAGCCGAAGTTCTCAGATGCTGCACTTAGACTCATTGCTTCTAAGCCACCCCTGAAGATGTGGGTGGTTAAGAAGAATTAACTTTCTTTTGCAGGGAAAGGTCTCCAGCCAAAAATCAAAGGCGTCTGATGCTAATGCTGGGGACCTAAAACATCTTGTAGGGCGCAAGATCAAATGCCCAAATGGTCTCACTATGTATTTTGTTCCTGAATCGCATGCCAATCATCCTATCAGTCCTAATCTTGATCTGAGCTTTGATAATCCTCTTGTGCGTCAAATGTTTATGCTTCACAATACTCTTGGTGAAGCCTATCCCCCTAACTGTACTGTAGGGTATGACACCTCATGCTTCAGAATGGATTATGGCCAGCGGATGCACTAATCATATGACTGGTGATCGAAGTCTTCTCATGGACTCAACTTTACGTCCATCTGACAAGAGTCACATCACATTTGCCGACACTGGTAAAAGCAAGGTATTGGGTCTAGGTAGAGTTGCAATCTCAAGGGATCAACACATGGATAAAGTGATGCTTGTTGAATCCCTTGGTTTCAACTTAATGTCTGTCTCAATGCTTTGTGACTTGAACATGATTGTGATATTTGGAAAATATCGTTGCCTTGTTCTAATGGAATCTGACAAGTCTCTAGTCTTTGAAGGGTATCGGAAAGATGATCTGTACATGGTAGATTTCTCAGCAGGACCACAACTTTCCGTATGTCTTCTAGCAAAAGCTTCAGAGTGCTGGCTCTGGCATCAAAGGCTAGGGCATGCCGGCATGAGGAACTTGCACACTCTCGCAAAGAAGAAGCACGTCATAGGCATCGAGGGCGTCAAGTTCAAGAAAGATCATCTGTGCGGTGCCTGCGAAGCTGGAAAGATGACAAGGGCCAAGCATCCCTCGAAGACAATCATGACGACATCTCAACCCTTCGAGCTGCTACACATGGACTTATTTGGCCCTACTCACTACTCCACTCTCACTACCACTGCTTGTCTCTATGGCTTCGTCATTGTTGATGATTATTCAAGATATACGTGGGTGCATATAATTCTTTACAAGACTGAAGTGCAGGATGTCTTCAGACGCTTCGCCAACCGTGCCATGAACAACTATGGCGTCAAGATCAAGCATATCAGAAGTGAGAATGGCACAGAGTTCAAGAACACCGGCCTCGACCTTTACCTGGATACATTAGGCATCACTCATGAGTTCTCAGCTCCGTACACACCTCAGCAGAATGGCATCATGGAGCGCAAGAATAGAACACTCATTGAGATGGCTCGGACGATGCATGATGAATACAAGACTCCAAGAAAGTTCTGGCCTGAAGCTATTGATACTGCATGCCATGTCATCAACCGTGTTTATCTTCACAAGCTTCTGAAGAAGACACCCTATGAGCTCCTAACTGGTAAAAAGCCAAATGTCAGTTACTTCAGAGTATTTGGTGCTAGGTGCTGGATCAAGGATCCACATCACACTTCAAAATTTGCACCGAAAGCACATGAAGGTTTTATGCTTGGATACGGAAAGGATTCACACTCCTACAGAGTCTTCAACCTCTTTCTATATAAAGTGGTTGAAACTATGGATGTGCGGTTTGATGAGACTAATGGCTCGCAAAGAGAGCACCTGCCAAATGTGCTAGATGAAGTTCCACCTAGTGAATCCATCAAGATCATGGGAACTGGAGAAATCATACCAAATGAAGCACAACCTGAAGAGGAACTTATCATTTCTGCACCTAATCAACCTGAAGACCGTGCTCAGCCCGAAGACAATCCTCCTAACGATGACAATGATCAGCAAGAGCAAAATCTTCGTTCGGTTCATCCTCGTGTTGCAAATGAAGTACATATTGAGAAAATAATCGATAGCATCAATGCGCCTGGTCCACTCACTCGTTCAAGAGCAACACAGCTAGCAAATTTCTGTGGGCACTTTGCATTTGTCTCAATATCTGAACCCAAGAAAGTTGCTGAAGCCTTCATGGAACCTGAATGGATTCAAGCTATGCAAGAAGAGCTTCAACAGTTCAAGCTGAACAATGTCTGGGAACTTGTCAAGCGTCCTGACCCCCGCAAGCACAACATAATAGGCATAAAATGGATATATCGCAACAAGCAAGATGAGCATGGTCAAGTTGTCAGAAACAAGGCTCGTCTCGTTGCTCAAGGATACACTCAAGTTGAAGGGATTGACTTCGATGAAACCTTTGCTCCTGTGGCTAGGCTTGAAGCTATTCGCATATTACTAGCCTATGCAAACCATCACAACATCCTGCTGTATCAAATGGATGTGAAGAGCGCATTTCTCAACGGCAAGATTGAAGAAGAAGTGTATGTTGCACAACCTCCTGGCTTTGAAGATCCAAAACATCCTGATATGGTGTACAAGCTAAACAAGGCACTGTATGGCCTCAAACAAGCCCCTCGCGCTTGGTATGACACACTCAAAGACTTCCTGGAGAGCAAAGGCTTCAAACCTGGTTCCCTGGATCCCACACTCTTCACGAAGACATATGATGGTGAACTGTTTGTGTGCCAAATATATGTGGATGACATTATCTTCGGCTGCACCAACCAGAAATACAATGATGAGTTTGGACACATGATGAAAGAGCAATATCAGATGTCCATGATGGGTGAGCTGAAGTTCTTCCTTGGTCTTCAAATTCGTCAGCAAAGCAATGGCATCTTCATATCTCAAGAGAAATATCTCAAAGATTGCCTGAAGAAGTTTGGAATGCAAGATTGCAAAGGTTATACGACACCAATGCCAACCAAGAGTCATCTGGGTCCTGACGCCAATGGTAAAGAGTTCGATCAAAAGGTATACCGCTCCATGATTGGTTCTTTACTTTATTTATGTGCATCTAGGCCAGATATCATGCTTAGTGTTTGCATGTGTGCTCGATTCCAAGCGGCACCAAAGGAATCGCATCACTTAGCTGTGAAGCGAATTCTTCGATATGGCTTACACCCCAACATTAGGATTATGGTATCCAAAGGGCTCAGAGTTTGATCTAGTTGGATTCTCAGATGCTGATTATGCTGGTGACAAGGTGGATCGCAAGTCTACATCAGGCACATGTCACTTTCTGGGACGATCACTTGTCTGTTGGTCTTCAAAGAAGCAGAACTGTGTATCACTCTCCACTGCTGAATCTGAATACATTGCGGCTAGATCTTGCTGTGCTCAGCTTCTATGGATGAAGCAAACACTCAAGGACTATGGCATCCATCTGAAACAAGTTCCACTCTACTGCGACAACAAAAGCGCCATTAAGATTGCCCACAACCCAGTTCAGCACTCGAAGACAAAGCACATTGAAATTCGTCATCACTTTCTCAGAGATCATGTCATGAAGAAAGATATTGATATCATACACGTCAACACTGAAGAGCAATTAGCAGATATCTTCACAAAGCCCTTGGATGAGAAAAGGTTTTGCAAGTTGCGGTGTGAGCTAAATATCTTGGAATCCTCGAATGTCCTGTGATCAGGCACACATCCTAACACTTATGCATGTTGATGACTTAGATGTGCAACACACGAAGTAATGTATGTCTTCAATCAATGAAGACTTACACTCTGAGTGTGAATACATTAATGTGGAATTCGACTTCGGAGCGCCACGATAATTGTGCGCCGTGTCTGGGTCTAATACTTCCTATACGGTGGGTAACGCCACCACCAAACTTTTGTTTGGAATGTTTTTCTCTTGGAGTTACATTTGCTAAGTCTTCACATTTGGTTTGTCTTCAATATTAACATGACTTCATGTTTATCTTCACTATGTTGATTTGGTGTTCTGTCCTCTACAACATTCACTTATAGCTATGTCTTCTCGTTTGAATCCTTTTGGACTAAGTGAATGTGATCGGACCCTAACCTCTCTATGCTTTCTACCTCAAACTCTATCTATCCAAATCATATGCATTCTGTTGAAACCGTCGAATGTCTTCTCTGCATCCTTGTCAGCAGAAGATACAGAGACAAACATTAAATCTGTTTTAAATGCTCAATTCTTATTGCATGAAACCCGGAGAAGCCGGAACGACCACCCGACAGTCCAGGTGTGCGTGGGAACATGGGACAACTCCCAATGTGTTGCATGTCCGCCACGTGTCCCTCAGATGTGAACCGCCAGGGGCACCTGCGTAATTGCGTTGTGCCGTTCCTTTCCCTATAAATGCACATCCAATCGCGGTCAAAATCTTTCTTCCTCCTCTCCACCTCGACAAACCCTAGCGCCACCGCTAGCTCTCTACGACGCCGGCGACGAAGCGCTTAGCTGCCGCGACCTCACCGACGCCGTCTTCACGCCGGCCGCGGACATCGTCTTCTCCACCGCCGCCGTAGGTGTCCTCCGTCGCCAAGTTAGGGCACGGAAGATCGAACTGCTCGGCCTCATCTTCTACTTCGTCTAGCAGTTCATCGTGTGGTAAATTAAAACCCTCTTTTTACTGTCCTTTTGATCCGATAGATTCATCCTTCCTACCAAAAGTGGTTTCTGCATCCACAAATTTGGATCTATCCTGTTCTGCATCTCATATGATGCCTAGTATATTCACTTATGCTTCACACGTAGTTAGATTCATCACTTGTACTTATTCTTGGATTCGTACAAATCTGGAACCAACTCTCAACATATAAGTGAATGTCTTCGCGCTATGAGGTCAATGTCTTCTAAACTGATTTATCTTCAAAATCTTCTGAGAATGCATATGACCTCTTCCCCTTCCCTCGCATCTCTAATGCTGTCACAGGTACATGTCCATGGGAGAATCCCTTGGTTCTCATAGTCTGCATTCATTTGCAGAATTCTTACAGCATCATATCAACTCTCCCGAAGCCAGTTCCTGTCTGACCAGCAGACGGAAGCCTTTGACAGTGTTGAAGCCATTCAGTCTGAACTTCATGGCAACTGATAAGTCAGCAAGGAAGGGTGGCAGACAGCACCGTGGGAATACATCGAAGGATTTGCCACCAGACCTCTATGAGCTGTACAAGATAGATCCAGAGGAGGACTACAATCATCGCAAGACACGAATCCAATGGATTCGAAGATATTGGGCAGAACAATGGTACAAGTACAGGTTCGTGACCCAGGAATATGCTGAAAAGAATGCCATCAAGCGGCCCTGGGGAGACATCTTGTACAAAAATCTTCCACCCAGGTCCAGAGCTGAAGCCATTGAGCAAGGCTTCTACCCTTGCATGGTACGTGGACCACAGCCTGCTGATGCCGACCCATCTTCTCTGCTATGGTGTCGTGACGACAATCTGTTCAAGCGCAACTTTCAGTTTGCCAAAAACTCGGCCAAAGAGAACAAGAAGTCGCGGGGATTAGACTTCAACCCAGGTCCCTCTGCTCCTCGTGCAGATGGCACACGCGAAGCTGAACCCAATCTAGTTGGGCCTTTCTACAACCTAGAAGGTCTCATCACTCACATATGGTTCAAGGGACAGTCGTCGATCAACCTGCAGATGACGCTGATTCTGACGAAGGGCCTGCACTACCGAAGCCTAAGAAGCTGAAGAAACCCAAGGCTTCGAAACCTTCCACTGCACCAAAAGCTTCACGAGCGAAGCCTCTGGACACTACTCCTCCTGCACCAAGTGTGCAGTCTGAAGATCTCTCATGCATCTCCAAGTCTGAGAAGAAGAAGAAGCCCGTGCACACCACTGGTCAAGCACTGACTCCTGCTGCTGTTCTAAGGAATGAGAACGACGCCATTGATCTATCGAGTGACGACGATCTTGCTGATGATGCTCTAGAACTGCTGATAAAGAGCAAGCAAGAGGCGGAAATCTTCAATGATTTACCTCTCTTTGACGTGGAGGTGCTGAACAATTTCATCGATGAGTGGTTTGACACCCCCAATCTCAGCTTTGATGATCTGCAACTCCCCGTAGGCCTCAGCGTCTCCTTCCATGGTGCCATTGCTCCTGAGCTGGCTCTTGCTCAGAAAATCATTGAACGGAAGCAGAAGATCGACTATGAAAAGGCTCAGTTCAAGAAGCATGTGGCCAAGCTCAGCGTGACAGACGTCCAAAACTTCAAGACTATGATGCATGAGCTCAAGGAAGCGTTTCACAAGAAACGTGATGAAGCCAAATGTTCTTGAGAGCGAATGAAGCTTCTGGCTGCAAAGTGTGTTCAAGCTTACAATGATGCTGAGAAGCGCAAGGCACTTGGGCGTCCTCGCATCGACCCCAAGATGGCTGCCAAGCAGAACAAGCCTACTGTGGACCAAGCTGAACCATCCAGGAGGGAAGAACCTCGCATTGTCTTCCCCGCTAGTATGACAGGCGTGAAGCCTAAGGTCCCCATAGTGGCTTCAGAGCTTCAGAAAACCAGGGCAGCTGAAGCCAAAGCCAGAAAGCGCAAGACCAAGAACACCACTGACGATGCTCCACCCACCAAGAAGCACAAGACCAAGAAGAAAGATCGGGCTGCTCCCACAGAGCCCCTTGCCGTCGAGCCAATTTATGTTGCTTGTCCTGCATCTGCACAACAAGAACGCCGTTTGATAGTTCATGAGCCTGTTTCCCCAGAGGCTCCTGAAGCTGAAGACATTCCAGCTGTTGACCCCACCGCAGCTGAAGACATTGGTCATCAAGACAATGTTGAAGATGATGAAGTCCTTTCTCAGATCGAGCACAATATGGTATCATCGCCTGTTCTCACGAACAGCAAACTCATCAGCATTGGTCGTCCTTTGACGCCAATCGCTCAGGATGACTCATGGGCTGATCACCCTCAAGAATCCCCCCGTGAAGAAGAAACACCAGTTACTCCCCCAACTCAAGTCACCAATCCGGTACTTGAAGATGAAGACTTTGTGGCCCAACCTACTCCATCTCCACAAGCATCACCAGCTTTCCGCAGGCTTCGTAAAGGACCAAGGCCACAAGTCACTCTTTCGAGTGTTCCAGAAGGAGAAGAGCGCCAATCAGTATCACGCCAAGTATTTCCTGAAGCCTCTCCAACTACGAACAACTCTGAGTCTGAAGCCAATGCGGCCGAAGATATTCTGGCTGCATCAGCCGATGAACAAGAAGAGCAAAGAGATGAAGAAGAACGTGTTGCTACACCCCCAACCAACCCAGAAGTTGTTTTCGAGGAGAACGTGTCCGACCCTCCAGCTACTCGAGTGGAGGTTGATAACATTGAGGTGACCACCAACACTACCACTGAAGCCAATGACGTTGTCATGGCTGACGATCATGTGGCGCCTGAAGTTAATGTGGTGCCTGAAGCCAATGCTGCACCTGATGCAAATCTCAGCCTGAAGTCAATGCCACTGCTCCTGTACCGCCTCCAAGGCCACACACAATCGAGCAAGCATATGATCATGGTCAGCTGGTCACTGTTAGATGGCCCATTTTGGTTCCTCCGCCTGCTGCTGGTCCTCAATTTGACTACCATGTCGAGCACAGGCCTCAGGTCCAGAAGCCTAAGCCAAGTTTACCCAGGTTTCCAGGTACTGCCACTTCACCAGGGTCCTTCAATGCAAATGGCTTCATTGCGCACAACACCTTCTTTGATAGCGCCAAGAACCCCTACTCCAAGCCAAGAATATCATTTGATCGGTTCTGGAGCTATCAGCAGCGTAGTTACTATTCTTGTGTTCTCTATGATCAAGGTCGCATCTTCCCTCATATGCGTCTTGACTGTGAAGCCATTGCTGGATTGCCATGCCTTGAAGAAGCCCTTGACTGCTTCCGTGATGCTGGATTGCTGAACTTTGTGACTGATAAGGAGCATTGGAATGAAGAGCTTCTGCTGCAATTCTATGCCACCCTCCACATTCGCGGCTACAACAGGGATATGAAGAGATGGGTCCTTGAGTGGATGACAGGAAACGTACACCATGAAGCTAAAGCTCTTGACATCATTGAGCTCACTGGTCTGCCCACTCCAGGTGAACTATATGAACCTAGTTGTCAGCTTCACCGCAATGCACTGGACAACATCTTTCAGAAGCCAGAGCCCAACATGAGCCAAATGCTGAGCATGATGAAGCCTCTGCACGCGACGCTGAGTACCCAAGAGATTTCTTTGTTGAAGACCTAGAGTATCTGCCCCGCACTATCTATCATATCATCAGGCGAACTCTATGGCCTATCAAAGGACATTCTTCTGCAGCGAAGCTTGAAGGAGCGATGAAGACATTGGTCTTTTATATCTTCAATGGCATCAGCTTCAATGCTCAAGACTTTTTTATCAGGCAATTGGCTGCATCAGGCTCTGATCTCTTTGGACTGAAATTCTATGCTCCATGGGTTATGCGCCTTATCAAGCTTCATTCTGCTGTCAACTATCAGCCTTCTGCTCGCAACCATCTGATATTTTTGCCAGAGGTTGATATGTCAGTTGAACCCATATACCCAGAGCCTGCCAAGGAGCCTGTTTGTCTTCACAATGCTGATCACCAAAGCTTCACACAGCCCATTGAAGGAGTCCAGGCCGTCACTCGTGTTTATCCTATACACGCTTACCTCACCGTGCTCAAACTGAAGCCACTGAGAGCACTATTGCTCAAAGGCCTCAGAAGCGATCTCGTGTTCTCAATGACCGAGAGCTTCTCGTTGCCCTGCATCAGAAACAGGATAAGCATCACTACTGGCTGAAGCGGCAGATGCAAAGCCTCTTGGTGGACGTCAATCGAATTCGCAATCTTGCCACCAAGAATGCCTTTGTCACTCATGAAACCTGTTGGCGGTCATGGAAGAGTTTGACATTGCTGAGTGCTGAAGCAGATCTTCAAGACGATGGCTTCACTGAAAGATTCAAGTTTGACTCCACTCCTCCAAGGAATGTTGTCTTGCGTCGAACTCCCTCTCTTGAAGACTCTGACTATTCCTCCTCAGCTGCAATGGTGAATGCCAGAGTCATAGATGACCAAGATGATGCTACCTCACCACCTCCTACTTCGGCGCGTATCGACACTGCACCAAGTTCTTCTGCACCGCCAAACCCCGACGCCGACCCTGCATCTTCTCCTACTCCTTCTGGGAACGAGTAGAGGCTCTATGTCTTCAAACCTTTTTGGTCCTTACTGACAAAAGGGGGAGAAGCATATGAGTTGATAGTCTTCAAGCGGGTCCATATGGGCGGTTGCTTTATATTTTGCCTAGTGTTTACAACTCTCGCATTTGATACATTTGGTTCTTTGAGTTGTAACACTTAAACTTGATGGTCGTCTGCTACTTTTTCTGCTATTCTGTGATGCGATGATAAATTCCGCATGTGCGATGATAAATCCCGCACGAAGTCATATTGCAGACGTCCATTTTTCATTATGCATGTCATTATCGTCGTTATATCTAATCATGCATGATGAATTGTCTTCATAAGTTGAAAAGGATCTCCACAAGTACAACCTGCCATGTGCATTTGCATTCCAAAAGCAAATTACTTATATGCACATCTTCAGGGGAGCCTGTTGCTACTTATGAAGACAATACCTTTAACCTTTACAATTTCACATACTTTTATCCCCGTTGAAAACTTCAACCAGTTTGTCATCAATCACCAAAAAGGGGGAGATTGTAAGTGCATCTAGTGCCACCCCTAGGTGGTTTTGGAGTATTGACGACAAACCTGGTTGAGGGACTAATGTGTTTGTGAGAATTGCAGGATAAGACAGGTAGTAGTCCCTCATTGATTCGGTTTACCTACCGGAGATGACCCCTAAAAATGTATGAAGACATTGAAGACAATGGTGGTATGTGAGGATATTCACATTGAAGACTATGACAAGAGAAGACATCACGTGAAGACTATGGAGCGCGAAGACTTAGTTGTTTTGTTGTTTCCTTTTTCTTCTCTGTTGAGTCATAGGAACCACCATACTGTTAAGTGGGGTCCCAGTGAACAAAGTCAGAGTGACTGAAGTGATGCTCAACCAAATCCTATGTCTTCGAGCGAAGACAATGAGAGCAAATCTTATCCAGAGTTGGATGAGTCAGCTTTACTTGTAGCCCAAGTCAAGCTGCCGCGTGTGTTTGAAATCTGACCGTTGGAACACGTGTCAGTTCCTTAGTGACCCAGGGTCATTTCGGACAAATCAGGTCGGGTTTCCTAGTGGCTATAAATAGCCCACCCCCTACACCATAAATTGGTGGCTGCTCAGAGTTAGTGCATGGCTTTTGTCGTTTGAGAGCAACCCACCTCCGAAGCTTTTGAGAGAGAGAGAAATCCTTGCGAGGAGAAATCCCAAACACCCAGAGCCAAAGAGTGTTAGGCATCACTGAAGTCTTTCTGTCCGCGTGACCTGAAGACTTGTTACACTTGAGGACTGTGAATCCTCCAGCCGGTTAGGCGTCGCGTTCTGAGCATCCAAGAGTCATTGTGGATCGCCGGTGAACGAAGTCTGTGAAGGTTTGGAAGTCTACCTTGAAGACTTACCAGAGTGATTGGGCGAGGACTGGGTGTCCTTAGCTCAAGGGGAATAAGGTGAAGACACGGTCTTCTGAGTTAAATCTCAGCCTCCCTAACCAGACGTACAGTTGTCACAACAACTGGAACTGGTCCAACAAATCATTGTCCACACCAAGTGACTGGTTCTATCCTCTCCCTCTCTTTACTTACAGTTTGTCTTCGTGAAGTCATTGCCTGTTTGCACTACCTGTTTGACTTCACTGTGTGACTACTATTGTTGTTTGGCTTCATACTATCTTCCATCCTGATCTTTACTACCTAGCTGCTATTAGTCTTCGTGCTTTCACTTCATTGAATACTTGACTATGGCTTGCTTAGTGTAGTCCACCGTCCGCTGCATGTTTATAGGTTCATTTCTATCGTTTGTCTTCGAAACTCTCATGTTTTGAATATTTTCATAAAAATCGCCTATTCACCCCCCCTCTAGTTGATAACTAGCACTCACGCTACCCATATTCACCTTAGGTCATCCACAGTAGTAACTCATGCTACTATAGTAACTCATGCTACCCATATTCAACTGGAAATATCTGCCTAGATCTTTTCTCACCACATGATGCTTGCCAAAGGAGAAAAATAAAAAGGAATAGAGAGAAAAACTTTGACTCTTTGCATAAAAGTAAATACTGAAAAGTAAAAGATATGCCCTTCGTAGAGGGAAGCAGAGGTTGCCATGCTCTTATTTGTTTGTATGCTCAACCCCTTAGTGCAAAAGAACGTCACGTTATATTGCCCCTTATGATAGCAACCTTTATTATGCAGTCCGTCGCTTTTATTGCTTTTCCATCATAAGTTCGTACAACGCTCAATTTTCTCTTACACTAAATGATCTAACACTTTTAGAAGCAATTTTTATTGCCTTATTGCACCGATGACAACTTACTTGAAGGATCTTGCTCAATCCTTAGGTAGGTATGGTGGACTCTTGAAAATAAGATTTGGGTTTAAGGGTTTTTGGATGCACAAGTAGTATCTCTACTTGGTGCGGAATTTTTGGCTAGCAAAGATGGTGGGCAAGCACCACATGTTGGAGGATCTATGGCAATATGACTTCTATGTGAATATGAGCAAACATAAATCATTACGTTGTCTTCCTTGTCCAAAGTCAACAATTTTGGCATATAATATTTTCATGGGGGCTCACAATCACAAAAGATTTCCATGATAGTGTATTTGCATGTGAAAGTTCTCTTCCTTATACTAATTATTCGTGAAGTGCTTGTATGACCAATATTGTGATTTTCAAGCCTCAAAAGATTTCACTTTCTAAACCCAATGTGAAGCTACCACTAGGCATGAAATGATTTCAACTTCATGACATTCAATTTATTCAACAATTTACGCATAGTATATAAGTGAAGCACAAGAGTAAATGACATAGAAAAGAGCTTCGTTGACGGAATGCGAATGCCGCTTACTTAGCTTCCCTGGCAATTATTTGAGGACTCTAATTTATTTAAAAACTTTCAGAACTAAGTATTTTATTAAAACAGCAAGCAAAAACAAAATAAAATGACATTATAAAAATAGCACACATCATGTGAAGAAGCAAAAACTTAGGCTCAACAGATACTAACCGATAATTGTTGAAGAAGAAAGGTGGGATGCCTACCGGGGCATCCCCAAGCTTAGATGCTTGAGACTTCTTGAAATATTATCTTGGGATGCCTTGGGCATCCCCAAGCTTGAGCTTTTGTGTCTCCTTAATTCCTCTTATATCACGGTTTCCCTAAATCTTAAAAACTTCATCCACACAAAACTCAACAAGAACTTGTGAGATAAGTTAGTATAAACCAATGCAAAAACCTTATCATTCTATACTGTAGCAAATCACTAAAATTATTATTCAACATTGCATACTAAATGCCTCTGCATATTTAATACTCTTATCCTCAAATAGAAACATTAAACAAGCAAACATATGCAAACAATGCAAACATAACAGCAATCTGCCAAAACAGTACAGTCTGTAAAGAATGCAAGAGTATCAATACTTATTCAACTCCAAACATTATGAAATTCTACCACACTGTAGAAAATTTATTAGAGATTATTGTTCAAAAAGTTTCAACATTTTACCACATTCTGACTTTCCTCGGGAATTTTTGCAACATCGATAAACTTTCTGTTTTCAAACGGCAACATGTATACTTGCAAAATAAGCATGGCAAAAGTTATCAATGCCACTTTTATTGAAATAAAGATGCAAAACATTATTATAAATAACAGAAAGAAAATCCTAACAAAATAAATTGATGCTCCAAGCAAAACACATATCATGTGATGAATGAAAACATAGCTCCAAGTGAGGTTACCGATGATGTTGGAGACGAAAGAGGGGATGCCTTCCGGGGCATCCCCAAGATTAGTTGCTTGGATATTCCTTGGGTATTAACTTGGGGTGCCTTGGGCATCCCCAAGCTTAGAGTCTTGTCACTCCTTATTCTCCTCATATCGATATCTCACCCAAAACTTGAAAACATCAATCACACAAAACTTAACGGAACTTCGTGAGATAGGTTAGTATGATAAAGAGCAAACCATTTCACTTTGGTACTGTCAAAGACAAGATTCATAATTGTTACCACACAATGCCTACTGTAGCATATCATTTCCACAATTTATGTTGAGCAATATAAGCCATAGAAACTAGAAAGCAAGCAAACTATGCATTGAAAACAGAATCTGTCAAAAACAGAACAGTCTGTAGTAATCTGTACTAAAACCATACTTATGCTACTCCACAAATTATGAAAAAATTAGTAATACGTGAGAAATTTGTATATTAAACTAATTCAAAAAGAATTAACTCAAAAGCACTCTTCTGTTAAAAATGAGACTCATTTTCGTGAGCGCAAAAGTTTCTGTTTCTCAGCAAGATCAAATCAACTAACACCCAACATGATCCCAAAGGCTTTACTTGTCACTTTATTGAAACAAAAGCAATAAAACATGATCAATACAGTAGCATAATCATGTGAATATGCAAAAACAGTAGGTAAAAGTGTTGGGTTGTCTCCCAACAAGCGCTTTTCTTTAATGCCTTTTAGCTAGGCATGATGATTTCAATGATGCTCGCATAAAAGATAAGAATTGAAACATAAAGAGAGCATCATGAGTCATAAGTTCCTCTCTCATAATAATTTTCAGTAGCATCATGAATAGATTCATCAATATAACCATCATAAAGCATTCTTTTCATGATCCACAAGCATAGAAAATTTATTACTCTCCACATAAGCAATTTTATTCTCATTCATAATAGTGGGAGTATCATAGGAAACTGGAATACTATAAATTGTTCCCACATTAAAGGAGTAATGTTCAGTAAAAGGATATCCAAAATTATGACAATAATTATCACTACTTTTTATAACGTAAGTATCATCACAATAATCATCATAAGTAGCAACTTTGTTCTCATCATAGATAGGAGGCATGCAACCATCATAGAAAGTTTGATCATTCAAAGTAGGGGGACTAAAAAGATCATCTTCATTAAACATAGCATCCCCAAGCTTGGGACAAACATTATTTCCAGCAAATAAATCTTCAAACATGTCATACTCATTAAACATAGCATCCCCAAGCTTGTGGTTTTGCATATCATCACAATCATTCTTATCAATAGCATGAATGGCACCAATAGTATAGCAAACATTATTATCATATTCTTCCAAGCAAGTGCTAAAAAGATCTTCAAGATCATAAGGGATATCGTTGTCTTCCCAATCATAATCATTACAAAAAGTAGTAGGTATCACAAAATCATACTCAATATCATCATCCTCCATCAACATGTTTGATTCACTTTCATGAGGCATAATGGTGATAGGAGCAACATTATTTGGGGGAGATACCTTTCTTCTTTCTTCTTTTCTTCTTCTTCACCACGTCATGTGTGGGTTTAATTAATTTTTTAAAGCTCCTTGTTGAAGAGATTGATTGGATAGGAAGCTCCTCCTTGTTACCTGATTCATCATAATAAACACTAGGAGGGTATTGGGAAACATTTTCCCTTTCATTAGTACTCTCTTCATATTCCATTTGTTTTCTTGTCTTTAGGTAGTTGGTAATATAAGGATTCTCAATGCAATTTACCACACAAAACATATAAATTTCTTCTAGATCAAAATCAAGAAATCTCTCGAGATTAAATTTTGGAATACCCTTAGTTATACGTTTCATTTCTTCATACCCCAAGAGAAGACTAAGCTCTTTATGATGCTCAAGGGTAATCAAGTTATCGCAATTTTTGGACACGATTTGATCATGAAAGAATTTGCATTGGAGATTTAAATGACCATGTTCATTGCAAAGTTCACAAGGATGGCGAAAAAATTTAAATCTTTCAGCACAATCATCTAGCCTCTCTTGCAACTTTTTCGTTTCTAAATATTTATGCTTCTTACAAAATCTATCTTCCCTTTTTGGTGTGCAATTGCACTCCCAATTCACTCCGTAAAAAGTGACATGCTTATAAGAAACATTTTTGTCATGACTTGTGCAATCATCATTAGCATTTTGGATATTCAAAGAATTCACACTAACAAAATTGCAATCATGCTCATCATTCAAATATTTTGTGCCAAGCATTTTATTGACTTCTTCTTCTAACAATTGAGCACAATTTTCCAAACCATCACTTTCAAGAAAGCTATTATAAAGATGATCAATAATACAACCTAAATTCCATTTTTATGTAGTTTTCTTTTATAAACCAAACTAGAGATAAAACAAGAAACTAAAAGATTCAATTGCAAGATCTAAAGATATACCTTCAAGCACTCACCTCCCCGGCAACGGTGCCAGAAAAGAGCTTGATGTCTACTATGCAATTTTATTCTTGTAGACACGTGTTGGGCCTCCAAGCGCAGAGTTTTGTAGGACAATAGCAATTTTCCCTCAAGTGGATGACCTAAGGTTTGTCAATCCGTGGGAGGCGTAGGATGAAGATAGTCTCTCTCAAATGACCCTGCAACCAAATACAAGAAATCTCTTGTGTCCCCAACACACCCAATACAATGGAAAATTGTATAGGTGCACTAGTTCGGCAAAGAGATGGTGATAAAAGTGTAATATGGATGGTAGAAATATATTTTTATAAGCTGAATAAATAAAAACAGCAAGGTAGCAAATAGTAAACGGGCACAAAGACGGTATTGCAATGCTTGAAAATGAGGCCTAGGGTCCGTACTTTCACTAGTGCAATCTCTCAACAATGCTAACATAGTTGGATCATATGATTGTCCCTCAAAGTGCAATAAAGAATCACTCCCGAGTTCCTATTAGCAGAGAACAAAAGATATAATTTTTTTGTAGGGTACGAGACCACCTCAGAGCTATTCTTTCTGCTCGATCTATTCAAGAGTTCGTACTAAAATAACGCAAAGCTATTTTTTCCGTTCGATCTATCCTAGAGTTCGTACTAAAATAACACCAAAGCATATTCATATTCATAATACTCAATCCACACAAAGAACTACAAAAAGACCCCAAAGTTTCTATCGGAGAAAAGATAATAAAAACGTGCATCAACCCCTATGCATAGATTACCCCAATATCACCGCGGGAATCCGTAAGTTGAGTGCCATAACGTATATCAAGTGAATCAATATGATACCCCATTGTCACCTCAAGTATTCATACCGCAAGACATACATCATGTGTTCTCAAATCTAAACATTCAATCCGACATGACAAAACTTCAAAGGGTAAAGATTCAATTCATCACAACAAGAGTATAGAGGGGAGAAACATCATATGATCCATCTATATTAACAAAGCCCATGATATAGATCATGAGAGAGAGAGATTAAACACATAGCTACTGGTACAAACCCTCAGCCCCGAGGGTGGACTACTCCCTCCTCATTGTGGTGGCAGCCGGGATGATGAAGATGGCCACCGGAGATGATTCCCCCCCCCCTCCGGCAGGGTGCCGGAACGGGTCTAGATTGGTTTTCAGTGGCTACTGTGCCCTGCGGCTGCGGAACTTCTGATCTAGGTTAACCCCGAAGGGTTTCAGAATATTTGGGAATTTATAGTGCAAAGAGGGGGTGCGGGAGGCCACCGAGGTGGGCATAACCCACCTGAGCGCGCCAGGGGGCCCTGGCGCGCCCTGGTGGGTTGTGCCCCCCTCGGGGCACCCCCCAGGTGCAGCTCTGGCCCATTGGGTTCCTTCTGGTCCAAAAAAAATCTCCAAAAAGTTTCGTGGTGTTTGGACTCCGTTTGATATTGATTTCCTGCGATGTAAAAAACAAGCAAAAAACAGCAACTGGCACTGGGCACTGGGTCAATAGGTTTGTCCAAAAAAAATGATATAAAGCTGCTATAAAATGATTTTAAAACATCCAAGAATGATAAAATAACAGCATGAATACTTCATAAATTATAGATACGTTGGAGACGTATCAAGCACGGCACGAATCAACAACAATGTACTCAGCTTCAGCAGTAGAGAGTGATACGCAGTTTTGCTTCTTCGAGGACCAACATACTAAGGATCGTCCGAGGAAATAGCATGTGCCTGATGTTGACTTGCGATCCACACGATCACCAGCATAGTCAGAGTTAGAATATGCAGTGAGATAAAAAGCCGAGCCCTTGGGATACCATAATCCAAGTGTTGGAGTGTGAGCTAGATATCGAAGAATATGCTTCATAGACTTATGGTGTGATTCCTTTGGTGTAGCTTGAAAATGGTCACACATGCAAACACTAAGCATAATATCTGGCCTAGATGCACATAGATACAATAAATAGCCAATCTTGGAGCGGTATACCTTTTGATCGAAGTCTATACCATTTTCATCAGTGCATAGATGGCCATTTGTGGGCATAGGGATTTTGACGCCTTTGCATTCTTGCATGCCGAATTTCCTCAACACATCCTTGAGGTATTTCTCTTGAGATATGAAGATGCTGTTGCGCTGTCTAGGAATTTGAAGACCTAAGAAGAATTTCAATTCTCCCATCATAGACATTTGATATTCCTCACTCATCATATAGGCAAATTCGTCACTATAACGTTGGTTAGTACAACCAAAGATAATATCATCAACATATATTTGGCACATGAATAATTCATCACCATAGGTTTTGGTGAAAAGAGTTGGGTCAAGAGAACCGAGTTTGAAGCCTTTCTTCATGAGGAATTCCTTCAAAGTATCATACCACGCCCGAGGGACATGCTTGAGGCCATAGAGGGCCTTATTGAGTCTGCAGACTTTGTCAGGATGCTTAGGATCTTCAAAGCCTGGGGGTTGAGCAACATATACTTCTTCCTCAAGCTTACCATTGAGGAATGCACTTTTCACATCCATTTATTATAAGATGATATTATGATGGTTAGCATAAGCAAGCAATATGTGAATAGCCTCAAGTCTAGCAACAGGTGCAAAAGTTTCATCGAAATCAATTCCTTCAACCTGTGTGTAGCCTTGAGCTACAAGAAGAGCCTTGTTCCTCACCACAAGGCCATTTTCATCTTGCTTGTTGCGGTAGATCCATTTGGTACCAATGATATTGTGCTTGTGTGGGTCTGGTCGCTTGACAAGTTCCCAGACATTGTTGAGCTCGAATTGATGTAATTCCTCTTGCATCGCTTGAATCCACTCAGGCTCCAGAAATGCCTCATCAACTTTGGTGGTCTCCGTGATAGAGACAAAAGCAAAGTGCCCACAAAAGTTAGACAAATGTGAAGCCCTTGAGCAGGTGAGAGGACCTGGTGCATTGATGTCGTCGATGATTTTCTCAATCTGCACTTCATTCGCGACGCGAGGATGAGCGGGTTGACGACGTTGATTGGGCTCAGCATTTTCTTTAGAGCCATTTTCCTCAGGTGCACCAGCATGATGTTCTTCACGATCTGGAATGACTTCTTCGGCAGATTCTTCGGTAGGAATGACATCCTCAGTAGCCTTGAACTTAATGGATTTCTCAGGTGACATTTCATCTAGCACAGGAGGTAGGTGCTCTCTTTGCGAGCCGTTAGTTTCATCGAACCGCACATCTACAGTTTTAACAACCTTGTGGTGAAAGATGTTGAAGACTCTGTAGGTGTGCGAGTCCTTTCTATAACCAAGCATGAAACCTTCATGTGCTTTTGGTGCAAATTTAGAATTGTGATGAGGATCTCTAATCCAACATTTAGCACTGAAGACTTTGAAATAACTCACATTGGGTTTCTTGTCAGTGAGGAGTTCATATGAGGTCTTTTTGAAGAATTTTTGAAGATATACTCTATTGATGATGTGGCACGCAGTATCAATTGCCTCAGGCCAGAAGCGAGAGGGCGTCTTGTATTCATCAACCATAGTGCAGGCCATCTCAACAAGAGTCCTGTTCTTGCGCTCCACAACGCCATTTTGTTGAGGAGTATAAGGAGCAGATAACTCATGAGTAATACCAAGTTCATCAAGATAGTCATCAAGACCAGTATTCTTGAACTCGGTCCCATTGTCACTCCTAATGTGCTTGATCTTCGCACCGAAGTTTGTTGAAGCCCTTGAGGAAAATCGTTTGAAGACTTCCTGCACTTCAGTTTTGTAAGTGATGATATGCACCCATGTGTAACGAGAATAGTCATCAACAATAACAAAGCCATATAGAGATGCTGCATTTGTGAATGTGGCATAGTGAGTAGGGCTGAAGAGATCCATGTGAAGCAATTCAAATGGACGAGTGGTAGTCATGATAGTCTTCGAGGGATGCTTGGACTTGGTCATCTTTCCAGCTTCACAAGCTCCACACGGATGGTCCTTGAGGAATTTGACACCCTCCATGCCAATGACGTGCTTCTTCTTCACGAGTGTGTGCAAGTTCCTCATGCCAGCATGACCTAGTCGTCGATGCCATAACCAGCCTTCTGAAGCTTTTGCAAGTAGACATGTGGCAGGTTGTGGTCCTGTAGAGAAATCAACAATATACAAGTCTCCTCTTATAATGCCTTTGAAGACTTTGGGATTGTCACCTTCCATGATCACAACGCAATGATACTTGCCAAAGACAATAACCATATCAAGATCACAAAGCATTGAGACAGACATGAGGTTGTATCCTAAGGACTCGACAAGCATGACTTTGTCCATGTGTCGATCCTTTGAGACCGCAACCCTACCTAGACCCAATACCTTGCTTTTTTTCCTTTGTCAGCGTAGGTCATATGCTTCAGATGTGATGGAGATAAAGCAGTGTCCATCAATAACTTCCTGTCATCGGTCATGTGATTTGTACATCCACTGTCGAGGACCCACTCAGTAGCTTTGGGTTGATCATCCTGCAGATGAATTAGTGCATCTTACGAACTCATATACTTCATCAGTGAAGAACATGACATCAAATTCAACAGATTTGTATTTCATCAAGCAGTACAATAGATATAACAGTATGAGGACATGAGGAATGAAAATTCATTTCTTCATGATTAGCTTGCATCCTTTCAAGCATATTCAGGTCTCCAGCAAATTCATCAGACGTTCAAGCTCGTCTGGAGACCTGACCATGCATAAGAGATTAGTTTTTTTTCTTCACCACCCACATCTGGAGGGGTGGCAAAGAGTTCATCATTCTGCGAGATCCATAAGAAAAAGGTGGCATAGAAGCCAGTCCACTTTGTTTCACCGAAGAGGGGTTAGAATAAGCATATGAATAAGCAGAGAAATTCTTCGAGGATTTATGAACATAATGATTTTAAGAATAATGCACATATTCATAGCACTTAGGCTTTCCCTGCGAAACAGAAGTGTTAGCACGATGATGTTCATATGAGGAATTTGATCCATGTGAGGAATTTGGTCCATATAAGGACTTGGGTCCATATGAAGACTTTGGTCCATATGAAGAATTTGATCCGGGGTTCCTATTCTTCATAGGTGGTGTCATGATGACATTCACCTAAAGACTTTCAAGGCACCTTTTGGGAACCCAGATTTTCTTCATAGGGGGACCGTTCCTGCAGTTAGTGCCAACATATCTAGCAAATACTTCACCATTCTGATTTTTGAACAGTTTATAGTTGGAGTCAAATGACTCATTAGAAGAATATGAAGATGTTGGGGAACGCAGTAATTTCAAAAAAAAATCCTACGCACATGCAAGATCCATCTAGGTGATGCATAGCAACGAGCGGGGAGAGTGTGTCCACGTACCTGTCGGTGTCAAAACTGGCAGATCTCGGGTAGGGGGTCCTGAACTGTGCGTCTGAGGATCGAAGGTAACAGGAGACAGGGACACGATGTTTATCCAGGTTCGGGCCCTCTCGATGGAGGTAATACCCTACTTCCTTCTTGATTATCTTGGATGTATATGGGGTCCAAGAGTTGATCTACCTCGAGATCGTAATGGCTAAACCCTAGATGTCTAGCATGTATGATTGTGATTGCCTCTACGGACTAAACCCTCCGGTTTATATAGACACCGGAGGGACCTAGGGTTGTACAGAGTCAGTTTACAGAGGAAGGAATCTTCATATCCGAACGCCAAGCTTGCCTTCCACGCAAAGGAGAGTCCCATCCGGACACGGGAAGAAGTCTTCTATCTTGTATCTTCATGGCCCATTAGTCCGGCCCACGTCACATAGCCCGGACGCCCGAGGACCCCTTAATCCAGGACTCCCTCAGTAGCCCCTGAACCAGGCTTCAATGACGATGTGTCCGGCGCGCAGATTGTCTTCAGCATTGCAAGGCGGGTTCCTCCTCCGAATACTTCAAAGTAGTCCTCGAACACATAAAACATGCCCGGCTATACGAAACAGACTCCATACACAACCACAACAGGGTATAATATTTAACAAGTCCCATCCACTGAAAACTTTTGTGGCGAGACATTACGTCCCTTGCCCGGTT
Organism: Triticum aestivum; assembly: GCF_018294505.1. Lineage (NCBI taxonomy): Eukaryota > Viridiplantae > Streptophyta > Magnoliopsida > Poales > Poaceae > Triticum > Triticum aestivum. The sequence goes on from NC_057802.1 coordinate 312,698,972, forward strand.
ATTATTTTGAGCCATCCTTCAGCCTCTCGCTCCACGTCACGAGGCGTGGTCTTTATTGGCACATCTTGTCAAAGCAGAGATCGTGCCCCCTTATCGCGGGATCCTTATAAATATGGGCGTGGGTAATCCAACCATGTCGTTTACACGATCCCTTGGGAATAGGTGAGTTTTAAGGCTCGTGAGGAGACATTCGATATTCATTGCCTTTATAAAGGGGTCCAGACCTGTTTTTCTCCCCCACGCCTTCCTCTTCCTCGGCCTTTCCAGCCTCAAGCTCCAGCGGCCAAGTCTCAATTTCTTTCATTGCCACCAAGCCTTCTAGTTATGTCCGGATCCAACTCCCAAGGCAGGTGGACAGCCTCTTCGGTCACCGAGGAAGATATCGTGAAGCTCCGGGAGGCGAGGTACCTGACCGCGGAAATCCCCCATAGGCTCCCTGCCAAGGGGCAAGTTATCCCCACACCAAAATCCGGCGAGAGGGTTGTGTTCATCTCTCACTTCCTCCGCGGGCTAGGGTTCGCTCTCCACCCCTTTGTTCGTGGCCTTATGTTCTAATATGGGCTAGATTTTCACGATCTAGCTCCATACTCCTTCCTTCACATCTTGGCGTTTATTGTTATGTGTGAGGCTTTTCTCCGCATCCCCCTCACTTCGGCCTATGGCTCAAGACCTTCAATGTGAAGACGAAGATAGTCAACGGGGAGCAAGCGGAGTGCAGCGGTGCTACGGTGAGCAAGCTCGCTAATGCTATCTGGCCAAAAGGCGCTTTCACGGAAGCCTCCAACCTATGGCAGTGGGAGTGGTTCTATATCATCGAACCCCGCAGTACCAAGTGGGCAGCCACACCCGTCTTCCGATCTGGCCCTCCATTGCGGCTCGCATCATGGATCAATAAAGGGCTAGACTGGGGATCAAATGATGAAGTGCAGATGCTGCAAAGTCGTATCTAGAGCATCCTCGATAAGGACACCGACCTCATTAACATGGTCCAGGTAATGCTAGTCTGCCGGGTCCTCCCGTGCCAGCGACGGCCTCTCCGTATGTGGGAGTTCAATCCAGAAGGACCGCAGACTCTTCAACAATTCTTCGGCACAACACATAGAGGGATGTGAAAATTATTCTTCAAGACTCGAAAGCAATGGTCGGACACATCCGAGGACATTGGCCTCGACTGCAACCATAGATACCCCGGTAAGCACCCAACTTCTGAATGCAACTCGGCTGAATATCCCATAGCGATGTACTAAAAAACCTATCTTCGACCAGGGCTGGATAAAGAAAGCCGAACGATTTAGGTGTTTAGCTCCACTTCCCGAAGACTCGGCTAATCCTGTGTTAATGAGGATGCTGGCCCCGACACCGTATCAAATGCCAGCGAAGGAAGACAAGAAGAAGAATAAAAGGGCAGAAGGTGACCTCCGCTCTAAAGGCATACTAGACGCTACGTCCAGGGAGACCAAAGCTCCCTCTTCTGAAGATGAATACAAAGGGAAAAAAGAAGGTGATATCCCTCCTCCTCACGGGAAGAAAAGGACTGCCTTCAAAGACTTGGAGGTGGAGGCGCCCAAGAAAGGGAAGATATCCCTGTCAGATGGTTCGGGTTTGGCAGCCGAGTTTACACCGAGCTCTTTTCTAGGGACAAGCCTTTTGCCGAATCGTAAGCAAACAAGGATGCTCTTAGATATGTCCCGTTCTTCTCGGTTTGCCAGGGTAACATTTAAAATATATGTTTGTAGCCCGGCCCGCTATCTACCTCAACAGTCCTCCTCGTCGGGGGATTTGCCTCTGGAGATGATGGAAATCGAGACGCCTCCACAAGCTCCCTCGCCTCTAAGGGCGGACGACTTTGAGGTGTCGTGCCGGAGGATCTCCCCTGTCCATCCTGCTGCGCGGGGGACAATGAAGACATCGCTCGAAGGCAACACTTCGACCGTTAAGGGTCCCGGGGAGGCAGCCCCCACGGGGACCAACAATGAGGGCCCCGGACTATCTGATTTACAGCCAAAGACGATTCTAGGGTCAAATAAGCATACCCCTTCGAAGGGAGTCCTTACTCCCGCAGCAGCCTCCAGAAATCCGGAGGTGCCGGATACACCGATGGACACATTGCAAAGTGCGTCCATCTCAGAGGAACATCGTACCTTAATGGGTACGGTAGTTGAGAGGATTCTGTATGCAAGAAGCGGATTGAATGAAGCCTTGACGGGCCTGCTGATAGGCTTCGAGGTATGCTAATATTTTTAACCACTCTTTACATGCCAGAATGTGCCTGTGTATAGACAGTAGCCCCTGAGACCCTGGTCGGTTTCCACAGGGAGGCGATCAGAGGATCAAAAAGATATTCTCAAGAACTAACATAATTAACTTGAAAACAGGCTGTTATGTCAATGGCGACTGCCCAAGCTATGGAAATTGTAGATTTAAAGCAGAAACTTGAGTTAGCTGATGAGGACATTACTCTTATTAACAGGAGGCTCGACGAGGCACAAGGTATGTTTATGGGATAGCCCGCTTATGCATGTATAACAGTATAAGCACGAAGCTAAAAGTTATATGTTGTGACATGCAAAACTTGTAGACGGTGCTACCGCGGTTGAGACCCTTCGGGCCGACCTTGCCCGGGCCAAGGAGCAGGCCGGAGTAAGCGATGCAGCTGCCAAGAAGGCGGCTGCTGATTTAAAAGCCGAACATGCCACTCGACGCTAGTGCGAGGAGAGAATATCTGCCATGGAGCGAGAGCTAAAGGCTGCCACTCGCAAATGCAAATCACTCGAGGAGGATAACAAAGCCAAGGAGGCCGAACTCAATAAGGCCTTACAAGAGGCGAGAGAAGCACGGTCTGAGTCTAGAGCGGCTCGGGAGGAGATCCGTCAAGCTGGGGAGATAGCGGCTGGTAAGCCCTTTCTTTTACAGACTAAATTCGGCGACCCAAAGTATGCTCTGCTTAATCAACTGTGGAGTTCTCCAGACGCATTCTTGGACCTGCCGAAGAGTGTCTCCGACGTGACACAGTTCTTCCAAGCACAGGAAGGACGTGCTTCGGAGAAGCTTTTCTGGTCACAATTCAACGTGCCACGGCGTCCGGCGTTGCTGAATGAACAAATGGCCCAGTGGGCCGAGCTCCACAAGATGCCTGGAGCTGCCATGAAGGACGTCATGGCCCGGCTATGGCCGACTGAACCCATTCCGAACAGTTATTTCGGTTTGGTGCAGCGACTTGTCGATGCAGTGTCGCGTATTGACGCCGTCAAGCGGTCGGCGTGCATAGAAGGTGCCCGGATGGCCTTCACTCGCATCAAGACGTACTGGGCGAAGATGAAGGCCACCGATGTTGCAGCTAAGGTCCCGCCCGGAGGCAAGGACCATCGCACGCCGGAGCAATATTTAGAGGACGTCCTAGAGGGCACCCGCTTTATAGAGGGTCAGTGCTCGAAGGACATTATGTTTGAATAAATGTACCGGAATTACGAGAACAATATTGTGATACATTAAAGCTGTGTTATATTCATGCCTTTGTCTGAAAGTTATTTCCTCCTGTGCGGCCGTTTTTATAATCTGAAAGTTTGCCAGTCGTCGGCTTCAGCCCCGTCGCATATAATACGGGGGTGTTCGGAATAGCACCTGATCACACTTTACCCAACGTCTTGGTCCGTAAAGGAGGTGTCCGTGCGACGAACTAGGCAATCGGACTATAGGGCTTTAACACTTTCACTTAGCCATAGGAGTTTGACGGTGGGACTACGATGTAGCCCCTGGTATGTACGCGGTTATCCGAATATGGTTGCGTTACATAGGTGACCGGAAAACGGTCCTTCGTGTTATACGGAAGAAATCGCGAAAGATTCTAATAAGTCACCGAGTGGTTGACCAGCTCTTGCCGCATCATGACAGTCAGTTTTGGGCTTTCTCTACTGAGGTGTTTAACCAGGTGAACCAGAAACACAATCGCAGTAGTTCTCCCTTTACTATCCTAGCCGATAATACGGAACGTAAGGTAGTAAGCACAGGAACCGGGCAACCCAACTATTGACCAATGACATGATTCGGAGCTGATGCATATAATGCCAAACTCGTGACGCCGAAGTATGCTGTAGAGCTGTTCGGACTTTCCGGCAACCAATATGTTGCCGTATCGAGCCCCTGGCAATTTAGTGCCGAGGTGTGTGCGTGAAACACCCGAAGAAACAAAGTACAATTCTATGAGGAAAAGCAAGTACTGAAGACGGATTATGTTCACTGGAATCTGATTGGTACGTCGAACGCAATCTTACAGATTATAGCACCACTACCCGGGCCATTTTACATGCCAGGAGTTGAAGGCTAAGAAAAAAGGGCTCTATACAGGTTTTGAATAGAGTGTTTGGTCTACAAAAAATCTTTTGGACCTCCTGTCGCACGTCTGCGCTGCCTTTGCCTCAGCGAAAAGGATTCCTTAAAAGTAGGAATCTTTGGTTATTTGGACGAAACCAGGCTCCGAAAGAGTCCTTGTAGGTCCGTAGGATGAACAGGTTTGAATCACCTATGGCAAAATATAAGAAATAGTTAGAAAAAAGAGAAGGAGGCTGTCGGAGGGCGAACCGTATTGTGGGCCTGTCCGTATTGTGCCTCCGCCGATGACCAAGCTATTTTAAGTGCATAATTATACATGCGTGATACGAACTTTGTGGGTATATGTGGCGAACGACAAAGGCAGAACTGCTAATCCAGCTCTAAGATTGACCAGTCCTGTGTAATGGAGGCCGGCGGCTTAATAGCCGATTGAATATGCGGCTTGACGGGCCGCTTTGTATCTCGGCTGCGATGGCCACGGTATGTTCCACGGTACGGAGGGGGCGTTCCGTGTTTCCGTTAATCGTGATGACGCCACGTGGACCGGGCATCTTAAGCTTTAGATAGGCGTAGTGTGGGACCGCATTAAAACGAGCAAAAGCGGTCCGTCCCAGCAGTGCACGGTAGCCACTGCGGAACGGGACAATATTGAAGATCAAGTCTTCACTTCGAAAGTTGTCCGGCGAACCGAAGATGACTTCCAATGTGATAGAGCCCGTGCAGTGAGCATCGACGCCGGGTATTACTCCCTTGAAGGTTGTTGTGGTGGGCTCGATCCTTGAGGGATCAATGCCCATCTTGCTGACAGTGTCTTGGTAGAGTAAATTAAGATCACTGCCGCCGTCCATAAGGACTCGCATGAGATGGAATCCATTGATAATTGGGTCAAGGCCAGAGCTGCCGAACCTCCATGACGATACTGGTTGGGTGGTCCTTGCAATCAAAAGTGATCGAGCAGGCCGCCCATGGGTTAAATTTTGGGGCGCCCGGCTTTATGACGTAGTCGTCTCGTAGTGCGCGACTGCGCTCCCTTGTAGGGATATGCGTCACATATATCATGTTTACTATTTTTACTTCGGGGGGAAATTGCTTCTGTCCCCCTGTGTTCGGTTAGCGATTCTCTTCGTCTTTGCTGTCACTGGGCGGCCCCTTCCCTTTATGTTTGGCATTGAGCTTGCCGGCTTGTTTGAAAACCCAACAACTTCTATTGGTATGATTGGCGGGTTTGTCAGGGCTGCCATGAATCAGATAGGGCCGATCCAGTATCTTTTCTAAACTGGATGGACCATCTTTGTTTTCCTTGAATGGCTTCTTCCATTGACCGGATTTGGAGCCGCTGAATCCGGCATTGACCGCCGTGTCTTGGGTTCCTGTATTATTGTTTCAATGCTTGTTTTTATTGCGTCGTGTCTTGCCATTCCCGTCCCTGGTTTCGGAGGTGCCAGGATCGCTGGTGCTATTGCTTCTACGAGCAAGCCAGCTATCTTATCCTGCACAAAAGTGGGTCATCAATGCAGTAAGAGCTGCCATGGACTTAGGTTTTTCTTGGCCGAGGTGACGGGCAAGCCACTCATCTTGGATGCTATGTTTAAAGGCCGTGAGGGCTTTGGCGTCCGGACAGTCGACAATTTGGTTCTTTTTTATTAGGAATCTAGTCCAGAGTTTCCTGGCTGACTCTCCGGACTACTGGATGATGTGACTTAGGTCATCGGCGTCCAGAGGCTGGACGTATGCACCTTGGAAGTTGTCGCGAAAGGCGTCTTCCAAATCTTCCCAGTTGCCAATAGAGTTGTCTGGGAGGCTGTTTAGCCAGTGTCGGGCTGGTCCCTTTAATTTTAGTGGAAGGTAATTGATGACATGGAGATCATCGCCGCGTGCCATGTGGATATGGAGAAGAAAATCCTCAATCCATACTGCGGGGTCGGTTGTTCCATCATATGATTCGATATTCATAGGTTTAAACCCTTATGGGAATTCGTGCTCCATTACTTCCTCGGTGAAGCATAGGGGGTGTGCAGCGCCTCTATAACGGGCTACGTTGCGACGGAGTTTGGCAGACGTCCCTATGCGGTGTTCACCCCGAGTGAGGTTGTGTTGGTCACGCCGGGCCTGATGGTCGTCCTCTCGTGTTGGGGCACGTTCCCTTGATCCGTAGATTGATCTGGCTAGGCCTGCCCTAGTGTCCAGGTCCTGCTGTAGGTCATAGGTGTAATCCTGGGCCACTGTCTCCCTGCCTTTACGGCGGGGTAATGTGGGCTGGTGTTCGGCTTGGATAGCCGCTCTATCTCGACCATGCGGTGGTCGGTCTGATTTATCGGCTGCGTTACACGCTGATGTCAGGGGCTGCCGCGCCTCAACATCGAATTGGGGTAACAACTTGAGCTTCGGGTAGCTTTTGGTTGGTCGTGTGAGGCCGTATTCCTCGGCTGCTAGGACAGTAGTCCATCTATCATGGAGCGTATCCTGTTCGGCTTGAAGCCGTTGTTGCTTCCTTTTCAGGCTCCTCATGGTTGCGATGAGCTGTTGCTTAAAGCGTTCTTGATCGAGGGGTTCCTCTGGCACGATGAAGTCTTCATCGCCGAGGCTTATTTCGTTTTCGGAGGGTGGCGTATAGTTGCTGTCTTCCGAGTCCTTGCTTCCGACAGGCTCGTCGGAGTTACCCTGCCCCTCCTCCCTATCATCCTGTTCGGATGTTGGTTCGACGGGGGCGTCTGGGTCTTCGGCCTTCTTCGGAGTGTTATCATCTCCATTGCCGGTATTGCTTTCTTTGTCGCGGAGTGATTTTGAATAGCGCCGCTAATGCCATCATTTTGGTGGTTTATCAGTGTTATTGTCCTTTGTTGGATTCTTACCGCCTTCATCGCCATTCTCTTTTGGCGTATCCACCATGTATACGTCGTATGTGGAGGTGGCCGCCCAGCGTCCGGTATGTGATGGGTTTTGGCTTTGTTCGTCTCCGGCATCGTCATCCATACTGTCGATGTCTTCGGAGCCGTAATAGAGCCTGTCGGTTAAGTCCTCGACAGTGGCTATGAAGTGGGTGGTGGGTGGGGCGAAGAATTCCCCGCTCTCAGCCCTTAGTCCGAGCTGGACGTAGTTCGTACATTGCCACTCTGTGATGACGAGGGATCGCATTAAGTCGAGAGCCTCTCTTAGAGGCGAGGTTTGGCCAGGGAGAAGAAAGTCCGTGGAGTATGGGAGGGGAACTCTTTGGCCGAACTCACTCGATGCTGACTCCGAGGGTTCAGAGCCAGTGTTCGGAGAAGGGTCTGGCTTCATGATGATTGCTGGTGACGCTACTTCCTCCGGCTCTCCCGTACTAGGCTCAATAGCCGGAGAGAGTCCGCCGGGCTTAAAAATCCCGTCTTCGGACCTGGTGATGCACTTCGGCTCTAAGGCCAGAGCGGAGGTTGGGGTCGCGAACCCTTGGAAGATCAAGTCTCCTCGGATATCAGCGACATAATCCAAGTTTCCAAAACTGATCTGGTGACCTGGGGCGTAGCTATCGATCCGCTCTAGATGTCCAAGCGAGTTGGCACGCAGTGCGAAGCCGCCGAACACAAAGATCTGGCCGGGGAGAAAGATCTCCGTCAGGGCAGCGTTGTTGTAGATGACTGATGGAGCCATCGAAACTTCTGGCGACGACACAATGGAACTCTCAATGAAAGCACCAATGTCGGTGTCAGAACCGGCAGATCTCGGGTAGGGGGTCCCGAACTGTGCGTCTGAGGATCAAAGGTAACAGGAGACAGGGACATGATGTTTACCCAGGTTTGGGCCCTCTTGATGGAGGTAATACCCTACTTCCTGCTTGATTATCTTGGATGTATATGGGGTTACAAGAGTTGATCTACCTCGAGATCGTAATGGCTAAACCCTAGATGTCTAGCCTGTATGATTGTGATTGCCGCTACGGACTAAACCCTCCGGTTTATATAGACACCGGAGGGACCTAGGGTTGTATAGAGTCAGTTTACAGAGGAAGGAATCTTCATATCCGAACGCCAAGCTTGCCTTCCACACAAAGGAGAGTCCCATCCAGACACGGGAAGAAGTCTTCTATCTTGTATCTTCATGGCCCATTAGTCCGGCCCACGTCACATAGCCCGGACGCCCGAGGACCCCTTAATCCAGGACTCCCTCAGTACCCTCGTAGACCGAAAGCGGAAGCGTTTAGTAACGCGGTTGATGTAGTCGAACGTCTTTGCGATCCAACCGATCCAAGTAGCAAACGCACGGCACCTCCGCGATCTGCACATGTTCAGCTCGGTGACGTCCCACGTACTCTTGATCCAGCTGAGGCCGAGGGAGAGTTTCGTCAGCACGACGGCGTGATGACGGTGATGATGAAGTTACCGACGCAGGGCTTCACCTAAGCACTACAACGATATGACCGAGGTGGAAATCTATGGAGGGGGCCACCACACATGGCTAAGACAACTGTCAACTTGTGTGCTCTAGGGCGCCCCTGCCCCCATATATAAAGGAGAAAGGGGGAGGCCGGCTGGCCCCTAGGGCGCACCCCCAAGAGGGGAATCCTACTAGGACTCCAATTCCTAGTAAGAATCCACCAAGAGGGAGAGAGGGGGAAGGAAGGAAGAGGGGGAAGGGAAGGAAAGGGGGGCGCCGCCCCCTTCCCCTAGTCCAATTCGGACCCCGGGGGGGCGGCTAGCCCCTCCTGGCCCTTCCTCTCTTCCCACTAAGGACCATAGAGGCCCATTAGTTCCCCCGGGGGTACCGATAACCCCCCGGCACTCCGATATTTATTCGGTGACCCCCGGAACTCATCCGGTGTGTCAGGACCCCGATTCTAAGTCACACCGATCTAGCCTGTAACACCTCATATCACTTTGCGGCCTCACGCACGGTATTCCCACGGGTGTCGCCTTACCATGGCCCGGGACCGTTTGCGCCTTTTGGCTCACGTATATGATAATGTCGCTAGCATCCATATGACAGAGAACCCGGGCCGACGTGACTAGTCGTGAACCCAAAGTGGCACTAACTTACGGGGACAGGCATACATGAATCAACATCGAGCATGTCGGTCAGCAGCGTGTGAATCCGGGCTGTAGCACCGGGCTAGCAGGACTCCGGGAACCCGGGCTGTAGCAGGCTAGGCAGGACTCTGGATGTCACCGTGTGACATTTCCCCAAAGGGACAGACACAGGAACGAAGTGAATCACATGCCGGCCAGTCAACTGTTCCGGAGCAGTAGTGCTGGGCTAGCAGGACTCCGGTGAACCGGGCTGTAGCGGACTACTATGGCTCATGGAAGCACAAGACTACATTTCCCCATAAGAGAGGCTACCAAGGATAAACAACTAGGTTGTCGGATCCCACACATACCAAGCATTTCAATCATACACACAATATGCTCGATATGTGCAAATACAACATTGCATCACAACAAGACTCTACGACTCAGAGTATTTATTCATTCGGCTCCGAAGAGTGAGATATTACAAACATGGGTCTCATGACCCAACATTCAGAGCATACAAGTCAAAGCACATGCGGAAGCTTAACATGTCTGAGTACAGACAACTATAAATGAAAAAGGCTGAGAAGCCTGACTATCTACAAGATCCTGCCGAGGGCACAAGATCGTAGCTGAGGTATCAAGCTAAACGTCGAAGTCCACACGGAACTACTAGCGAGACTGACGTCTCTCTGCAAAACATAAAATAGGCAAACGTGAGTACAAATGTACCTAGCAAGACTTACATCAGAACTAGCTATATATGCATCGGTATCAACAAAGGGGGTGGTGGAGTTTAACTGCAGCAAGCTAGCTTTGACTCGGTGGCTATCCTGAACTACGACTGCAAGTAACTCTATGAGGTGGCGCACACGAGTCCACAAATTCACCATACCAATACACCACTATGGATCCGCTCCCGTCTCCCTACGAGAACGCCATCCATAGCACTCACGCTTATCTTGCGCATTTTAGAGTATCCACTTTCACTTGTCTATGAACTGTTATAGGCAACCCAGAAGTCCTTTACCGCGGACACGGCTATTCGAATAGATCATATTAACCCTGCAAGGGTGTACTTCGTCACACACGCTCTCGCCACTTACCACCATGTACACGTCGTGTACCTCGGCAACCTTCAAGCGGAAGCCTGGCGAGGGAGTCGGCCACGACCTGACTAACCACACAAGTCTCTCGTCCAGGTTTATCGCCTATTCAGGTTCCATCCGCAAGGAGATCCGGCCGGGGTGTCGCTCACGGCCCCAAACGATGTGTGCAGGGTTCCCGAGCCCACCATCCGGGTGCCACTCGGTACACCAGGCCACGTGTGCCTAGTCTGTCCCAAGCCCACCTGTACCGGGTGCCACTTGGTAGACTACTAACACTACCTACAAACACCAGAAACTAGTTGCAACTCCTGGACAGAGATCGAGGCGGTTGATAAGCCGAGAGGGGTCGAGTTACCGGAACCCAATGTGTGGTAGTAACTGTTCATGGATCACAAACACAGAGCTCAGTTCCTGAGGACGGTTTCAATGAGACAACCCACCATGTACTCCTACATGGCCTCTCACCGCTACCTTTACCAAATCGTGTTCACACCGTTAGCTCTCACACAGTAGGACATGTTCACCACTTTCAATTCATCCCCGATGAATCAGACCTGACACAACTCTAAGCAATAGCAGGCATGACAAACAAGCATGAATGAGTAGGCACATCAGGGCTCAGACAACTCCTACTCATGCTAGTGGGTTTCATCTATTTACTGTGGCAATGACAGATCATGCAAAGGAAAGGGGTTCAACTACCGCAGCATGTAACAGTTGAAACGCTGTTGTCCTAATGCAGTAAAAGAGAGCAGGAGCGAGAGAGTGGGATTGTATCGGAATGAACAAGGGGGTTTTGCTTGCCTGGCACTTCTGAAGATAGTATAGCTCTTCATCGGTGTCATCGACCACATCGTCGAAACCACGTCTACTGAGAGGGGACAAATACCGGCAAACAAGAAAGAACACCATCAATGCAATGCAACAATATGATGCATGATCATGACATGGCAATATGAGTGTGTTTTGGCTAATGCAGATTTGAACAGGGTGGTTTGAGTTCATTTGAATCAACGATTCAAATGCAAACTCAAAATATGAGCTCATATAAGTGCATTATCTTGTTTCATCTAAACAGCAAGGTTAGGTTGCTCTAACATGCATGAAACCAGTACAGATGGAGATTGGATTTTTCTAATCATTTTTCATATATAACTTATTTCATTCTGAGTTATAGATTATTTTCTATGATTTTTAGAAGTTTATAGGATTTTCAGGAATTTCCTGAATAAGTTTAAATCCAGAAAATTCTTTACTGCATCAGCACTACGTCACTGTGACGTCAGCTGGTCAACGGGGCGGTCCAGGTCAAACTGACCAGTGGGCCCCGTGTGTCAGTAACTAAACTAAACTAACTGGGTTTAGTTAAAACACTAATCTAGGTTAGTTAGTAGGGCCAGGCCCACAAGTCATTGACCCAGTGGTTAACTAGGTTAGTGTTAATCCGGTGGTAAGCCGGAGTTACGTCGCCGGTGACGAGCCGAGACGGCGGACGAGCTCGGGATCGCTCCTCCGACGACCAAAACAGCGGTGGGGACTACCTACGCGAAGCCCGGGTTCGTGCGCATCCAACGGAGCAAACAGAGCGAGCTGGGGTGGCCGTAATCCTCGCCGGCGTCGAGCTCAGCGGCTGCTGGACCTCGGACGTTGGCGGAAACGGTGCTACGAAGGACGGGAAGGCGCGGGGTTAGCTCCTACAAGCCTTAAGCGATGCGGTGAGTGCGTTAGACACGGTGGCGAGGCCGTTTCGTGGCCGGAGCCACGTCGGCGGCGAGCTCAGGCGGCGGCGGGTTTCGGTCATCGGTGAAACAGCGGCTAGAGCTAGCAAACGTCGCGGAGACAAGGGGGAGACGGTGAAGGAGCTCACTGGGAGGTCGAAGAGCAGCTCCGTGGGCTCGGGGAGGCGCTCGGGGCGGCGAATTGCCGGTGAGGTTGCCGGCGGCCGAAGGTTGGCGATGAGCTCGGGGAAGACGCTACAGGGCTCCCGCGGTCGAATGGGTTGGTGTAGACGACGCAGAAGGCGATGGCGGTTCCTCTGGACCCATCGGGGAGGCACGGGATGGACAGTGGCCGCGGTAATTTGTGTCGGCGACGACGAGCTCCGCTCGGGTGCGCTCGGGAGAGGGAGCAGAGGGCGAGGGAGAGAGCAGAGAGTGAGGGAGAGGAGCGAGGGGGTCGAGGGGAGGTGCGTGGCGTTCACAGCCGCGTCGGGGAAGCGGCGGGAAGCAGGTGTCGCCGTGGCGCGCGCGGCGGCGTCGCGGTGTCCCTCCTCTGCCTACTGGCAGAGGTAGGCGATGACTGGCACCAGGCCAGTGGGCTGGGCCGGCTGGAGGAGCTGGGCCAGGTGGCTGCCAGGTAACTCAGGCAAGGCCCAGGTAAAACCCTTTTCCCCTTTTGTTTCTGTTTTCTATTTCTAACATTTTTTTTAATTTGGTTTTTGAACCAAATCAATTTATTTTGTTCTGAAAATTATTGTAGGAACTAGTTGGATTGTTCCAAAGCCCCACACTAAAAATCAGAATTATTGGACATATATTAAATATATAACTATTATAAATCCAATGCAAATAGTTATTGCATTAGCTTCAAATGCCCAAAATAAATATTTATGAGCTCCTAAAAATATTGGTTTGAATTTTAATTCTGGCCAATATTTTCATAGAGAAACATGAACATTTTCTTGGACCTATTTGAAGCAATTTTTATCTTGGTCTTTTTCAGAAATGATTTCTGAGGCTTTCACATGTCCCCATTTCAAATTCATTGAAATTTAAACATGATGCACACATGACTAGCTAGCCTAGAGCAAACCAGAACTAGGGATGTGACAACTCACCCCCACTAAACAAAAATCTCGTCCCGAGATTCAAGCGTAGGGTAAGATGAAAGGGAAACGCAAAGTAACATAATCTTCACGATCCCATTGTTCTTCTCGAAGATGTTGATTCATTGCATCATCTTGATCTTGACATCTTTTCTTTCGAGAGCTTCATCCAACTATGATGACGGAAGAGAGGGAAACTCTACAGGATTGATCTTCTCGAAGATCGAGCTATACAAGATCAACTCGCGGAATGAGATGTTGAAACATCTCGAGTTGAGACACAAAACACATCGAGAGGGATGGAAGAACAACGATGAGGTTTGATTTGGTGGGCAACAATCCCACGCTTAGATAATATGGTGCATGGGTTCCAAAGCAGCGAGGAGTTAATTGCCATGATTCCATAACGGGGCACCTTAGGGAAGGTGGCTCATAGAAATATCCCTTAAGTGGCAAAAAGAATTACTTTTGATTCAGACATCATTGAAACTCTTCATACCAGCCTAAGGCAATTTACAAATGATCGTTTGAAAGAATTCAAAGAATGGCACACTCAATTTGGAAAGGAAGCTACGGTTATAGAACAACTCGGCAAATGGAAGGCACATTCCAGTTGATACCAGGGATATAACCTAGTGACTGAGCGTGCTTTCAAGAACTTGAGCATTTCCATATTCATCAAGGTTTTACCAACATCCGTGCCGAGGATCCTGGCAACACATCATACTACCATGATGAACGGTGATGGAGGATGCAGGTGCAAAGGAAGATAACACTTTCTCAGATTTTTCCTTAGCAATGCCAAAGAAGCAAATCTGGATGATCGACCGAGAGACATTTAGCACTCTGTTTCTAATGTTCTCCTTGATGTTCTAGCTACCACGGTTATGCTAAAAAAAACATCAACATGGCCATCAAGTAAAGGTCGGACTTCGGAGGCACAAAAATCCATAAGGAACAACTTGTGGGATAAGTCATATGAAATCCTCATGGGAAGTGACCAAACGGCTTAGTCAAGATACTACAATAATGGTGCTTCCAGCTAGGTGCGTCCACTTCACTGGAACCTATATCATAGTTCTTGGAAGAAGTTCCAACCATCATATCTGCCTGAGATTCAAATCTGGTTGGTAACAGGATAATTCAGACAACGTGTCTGGAAAAGAAGGTTTGCAACACAAACCGACGAGATGATGTTGCGAGATTCTCGGGAGATGAACTACGATAGCAAACTCCAAAACGAGCTGGTTCTGCTACAACCTGTGAACACGCTGTCCTGGACAAGCATGGCCACGTAGTAGTCTTATAATACAACACTACCGAGTTCTGGTAAGGAACCATCATCGAGGATATCGAATTCCCAACATAAGTCTTGCTCTTAGGAAGGAACTTCTTCTCCTTGAACAAATCAGTCAGTGGCTTGATGTGCTAGGAACACATATGGAGTGTAGGTAATTAATCTACCAAACCATAGAATACTTTGCACGAATGCATGACTGACCTGGGATGATTCCAAAGGAGGCAAAAACAATCTTTCTCGAACTCACGACGACAACTTGCACCAAATGCACATGAATTCGAGGAAGTCACTACTTTCATCCAAACATATACTTCATGAACAGAGCATGAAGAAAATGCTTACACAATTTCCCAACACTAGCTGGATGTTCAACACGAATCATGGAGGAGACAAAATGCTGCTGATGGGCTCAACAGCAACTCATCGGAATTTCCATATCACTGGACTTCCACCATCATGTGAACATGATGATAGCATTGGTCAGACCAAAAGATGTAATCGTGTATGCTCGAGGAATCAACCACGAGTAAGACAACATTACGAACATCGTTGGTTCTGATTTGATTTGATAATAGCCCATACTCAAATCAAAGTTTGGTTAAGATGATAGGTCCATTAAGTAATCACGAGGACCAATCGATGAAGGAATCATCTTTCTACAACAAACACACACAAGAGATATCCTTTGGAAAGAACTAAGTCAGGCAAGCTTTTATCTTCCAACTCTCCAAGTTGTTGTTTAGCTTAACCAACTAGCTCAAGGTATCCAACACAGATTCTTGGAGAAAGAGTGGTTTATAGGAAAACCATTTGATCACGAGCTTAACATAGCGGTCAGGTGACAACCTGGTGATACTTCTGAGAAGATATTCGGAAAATCATGATCCACCGATATGTTGCCAAGCTCGAGAACAATCTTGCTTTTCAGGGCAAGACGATATGACCGAATAAGCAAGGACTGACACTATCCTAACTCAATGATCGAAGAGTGCACCGGAAATAAGGACTGGGTAGCACGATCAACCTTAGGATGTGATTCAGTAACCAACACGCTAAGGATGAAATTATTGTCCTTCAACTATCAAGCAACGGAGTTGCTAGGAGTATTGATTTCACGCATCATGATTCATTTGTCGGTGTTCCGGTTACAATAACACGGGACCGAGAAATGAATGATGATGGCGAGGAGTATCACTGCGTCAAGAATTCACAAAAGGTGGTGCAATTCCTACGATATTCTCGACATAAAGGGGGTAATACTCGAAGGTAGAACAGAACAAAAGCTGGTTAGGCATTTTGATCTGCGGAATACAACTACTTTGACCAATCCAAGAAATGGATAAGGTACTGGAGTTTGTTTCTCCTAGTCATTCTGGATTGGAATGGCTTGACAGACCACAAGAATAATAGGCATCGATAACACAAATGCACAATTACTCCTGACTATCAATTGATAGACGAGGGCCGGAATACAGCTAAAGAGGGACAACCCAAAAGAACATATGATTATCTGAGTTGTGGATGCATGGATTAGTATGTCGAACAAGTTCAACATATTTCTTCCGGATAACCCATGCAGAAGGAGAAGGACTGGCAGATTCACAATGTGAATGGAGAACTCGTCAAGAGCACTCTGGTTGTGATCTTTCAGTTCAAGAGAACTTCTGCCATAAGCAGTTCATGGTATTGGAAGAACGATATACCACGGACCTCGAGGACTATCGCAAAGGTTACTAATATCTTAAGGGAACTAGCAAATACTAACAACATGAGGTAGGGTGGAGTGAATCTTGGGCTCAAGAACCCAGAAATAGAATGCCTACTAACTAAATGGCATCACAGGATGCTTTCGGGAATAATGGCCAGAATCATCACACTGGGGATGCAAGCATTGCTAGATTACTAAGTGGTCCTCTAAGACACCTAGGGTCATAATAATAACTCCAACATATATGTCAAGGCAACAGAGTACCTCAACTCAACGATTAGTGTGGTTAATCTGGCCCAAAGGAACATCGAAAACGGAAAGAAGGGATTTGCAAATGCATCAGATTATTTAGAGGCCTGGGATGACTCGGACAGCATAACGGCTGTAGATGCTCAAAAAGATTTGAGACATCCTGCAACTTGGTGGCATAACCACTTAACATCACATTATCAGTGTTCGGAGATCAACACATGGAAGTAGTAGAAACTGAACTGAGGCTTCAGACCAACAATCCTACGAGTCTACGGATTAGTAACACGTGATCCTGATAGAAAGATGAGAAGCCTAGTTCTTAATCCACGTGGAATGAGAACAGAATGACTCAGATTAGAGGGCATAAGGTAAAGGAGTAAAAAGAGCCTTACGTTCCCTTCCACAATCAATTCCCTTATATAACTAAAGCATTTCTAGACTCAACTTTGACCAGATTGGCTTGGTAATCCTACAGGCAGTCAGGCTCTGATACCAAAGCTGTCAGGACCCCGATTCTAAGTCACACCGATCTAGCCTGTAACACCTCATATCACTTTGCGGCCTCACGCATGGTATTCCCACGGGTGTCGCCTTACCATGGCCCGGGACCGTTTGCGCCTTTTGGCTCACGTATATGATAATGTCGCTAGCATCCATATGACAGAGAACCCGGGCCGACATGACTAGTCATGAACCCAAAGTGGCACTAACTTACGGGGACAGGCATACATGAATCAACATTGAGCATGTCGGTCAGCAGCGTGTGAATCCGGGCTGTAGCACTGGGCTAGCAGGACTCCGGGAACCCGGGCTGTAGCAGGCTAGGCAGGACTCCGGATGTCACCGCGTGACATTTCCCCGAAGGGACAGACACAGGAACGAAGTGAATCACATGCCGACCAGTCAAGTGTTCCGGAGAAGTAGTGCTGGGCTAGCAGGACTCCGGTGAACCGGGCTGTAGCGGACTACTACGGCTCATGGAAGCACAAGACTACATTTCCCCATAAGAGAGGCTACCAAGGATAAACAACTAGGTTGTCGGATCCCACACATACCAAGCATTTCAATCATACACACAATATGCTCGATATGTGCAAATACAACATTGCATCACAACAAGACTCTACGACTCAGAGTATTTATTCATTAGGCTCCGAAGAGCGAGATATTACAAACATGGGTCTCATGACCCAACATTCAGAGCATACAAGTCAAAGCACATGCGGAAGCTTAACATGTCTGAGTACAGACAACTATAAATGAAAAAGGCTGAGAAGCCTGACTATCTACAAGATCCTGCCGAGGGCACAAGATCGTAGCTGAGGTATCAAGCTAAACGTCGAAGTCCACACGGAACTACTAGCGAGACTGACGTCTCTCTGCAAAACATAAAATAGGCAAACGTGAGTACAAATGTACCCAGCAAGACTTACATCAGAACTAGCTACATATGCATCGGTATCAACAAAGGGGGTGGTGGAGTTTAACTGCAGCAAGCCAGCTTTGACTCGGTGGCTATCCTGAACTACGACTGCAAGTAACTCTTTGAGGTGGCGCACACGAGTCCACAAATTCACCATACCAATACACCACTATGGATCCGCTCCCGTCTCCCTACGAGAACGCCATCCATAGCACTCACGCTTATCTTGCGCATTTTAGAGTATCCACTTTCACTTGTCTATGAACTATTATAGGTAACCCAGAAGTCCTTTACCGCGGACACGGCTATTCGAATAGATCATATTAACCCTGCAGGGGTGTACTTCATCACACACGCTCTCGCCACTTACCACCATGTACACGTCGTGTACCTCGACAACCTTCAAGCGGAAGCCTAGCGAGGGAGTCGGCCACGACCTGACTAACCACACAAGTCTCTCGTCCAGGTTTATCGCCTATTCGGGTTCCATCCGCAAGGAGATCCGGCCGGGGTGTCGCTCACGGCCCCAAACGATGTGTGCAGGGTTCCCGAGCCCACCATCCGGGTGCCACTCGGTACACCAGGCCACGTGTGCCTAGTCTGTCCCAAGCCCACCTGTACCGGGTGCCACTTGGTAGACTACTAACACTACCTACAAACACCAGAAACTAGTTGCAACTCCTGGACAGAGATCGAGGCGGTTAATAAGCCAAGAGGGGTCGAGTTACCGGAACCCAATGTGTGGTAGTAATTGTTCATGGATCACAAACACAGAACTCAGTTCCTGAGGACGGTTTCAATGTGACAACCCACCATGTACTCCTACATGGCCTCTCACCGCTACCTTTACCAAATCGTGTTCACACCGTTAGCTCTCACACAGTAGGACATGTTCACCACTTTCAATTCATCCCCGATGAATCAGACCTGACACAACTCTAAGCAATAGCAGGCATGACAAACAAGCATGAATGAGTAGGAACATCAGGGCTCAGACAACTCCTACTCATGCTAGTGGGTTTCATCTATTTACTGTGGCAATGACAGGTCATGCAGAGGAAAGGGGTTCAACTACCGCAGCATGTAACAGTTGAAACGCTGTTGTCCTAATGCAGTAAAAGAGAGCAGGAGCGAGAGAGTGGGATTGTATCGGAATGAACAAGGGGGTTTTGCTTGCCTGGCACTTCTGAAGATAGTATAGCTCTTCATCGATGTCATCGATCACATCGTCGAAACCACGTCTACTGAGAGGGGACAAATACCGGCAAACAAGAAAGAACACCATCAATGCAATGCAACAATATGATGCATGATCATGACATGGCAATATGAGTGTGTTTTGGCTAATGCAGATTTGAACAGGGTGGTTTGAGTTCATTTGAATCAACGATTCAAATGCAAACTCAAAATATGAGCTCATATAAGTGCATTATCTTGTTTCATCTAAACAGCAAGGTTAGGTTGCTCTAACATGCATGAAACCAGTACAGATGGATAGATTGGATTTTTCTGATCATTTTTCATATATAACTTATTTCATTCTGAGTTATAGATTATTTTCTATGATTTTTAGAAGTTTATGGGATTTTTTGGAATTTCCTGAATAAGTTTAAATCCAGAAAATTCTTTACTGCATCAGCACTGCGTCACTGTGACGTCAGCTGGTCAACGGGGCGGTCCAGGTCAAACTGACCAGTGGGCCCCGTGTGTCAGTAACTAAACTAAACTAACTGGGTTTAGTTAAAACACTAATCTAGGTTAGTTAGTAGGGCCAGGCCCACAAGTCATTGACCCAGTGGTCAACTAGGTTAGTGTTAATCTGGTGGTTAGCCGGAGTTACGTCGCCGGCGACGAGCCGAGACGGCGGACGAGCTCGGGATCGCTCCTCCGATGACCAAAACAGCGATGGGGACTACCTACGCGAAGCCCGGGTTCGTGCGCATCCAACGGAGCAAACAGAGCGAGCTGGGGTGGCCGTAATCCTCGCCGGCGTCGAGCTCAGCGGCTGCCGGACCTCGGACGTTGGCAGAAACGGCGCTACGAAGGACGGGAAGGCGCGGGGTTAGCTCCTACAAGCCTTAAGCGATGTGGTGAGTGCGTTAGACACGGTGGCGGGGCCGTTTCGTGGCCGGAGCCACGTCGGCGGCGAGCTCAGGCGGCGGCAGGTTTCGGTCATCAGTGAAACAGCGGCTAGAGCTAGCAAACGTCGCGGAGACAAGGGGGAGACGGTGAAGGAGCTCACTGGGAGGTCGAAGAGCAGCTCCGTGGGCTCGGGGAGGCGCTCGGGGCGGCGAATCGCCGGTGAGGTTGCCGGCGGCCGAAGGTTGGCGATGAGCTCGGGGAAGACGCTACAGGGCTCCCGCGGTCGAATGGGTTGGTGTAGACGACGCAGAAGGCGATGGTGGTTCCTCTGGACCCATCGGGGAGGCACGGGATGGACAGTGGCCGCGGTAATTTGCGTCGGCGACGACGAGCTCCGCTCGGGTGCGCTCGGGAGAGGGAGCAGAGGGCGAGGGAGAGAGCAGAGAGTGAGGGAGAGGAGCGAGGGGGTCGAGGGGAGGTGCGTGGCGTTCACAGCCGCATCGGGGAAGCGGCGGGAAGCAGGTGTCGCCGTGGCGCGCGCGGGGGCGTCGCCGTGTCCTTCCTCTGCCTACTGGCAGAGGTAGGCGATGACTGGCACCAGGCCAGTGGGCTGGGCCGGCTGGAGGAGCTGGGCCAGGTGGCTGCCAGGTAAGTCAGGCAAGGCCCAGGTAAAACCCTTTTCCCCTTTTGTTTCTGTTTTCTATTTCTGACATTTGTTTTAATTTGGTTTTTGAACCAAATCAATTTATTTTCTTCTGAAAATTATTGTAGGAACTAGTTGGATTGTTCCAAAGCCCCACACTAAAAATCAGAATTATTGGACATATATTAAATATATAACTATTATAAATCCAATGCAAATAGTTATTGCATTAGCTTCAAATGCCCAAAATAAATATTTATGAGCTCCTAAAAATATTGGTTTGAATTTTAATTCTGGCCAATATTTTCATAGAGAAACATGAACATTTTCTTGGACCTATTTGAAGCAATTTTTATCTTGGTCTTTTTCAGAAATGATTTCTGAGGCTTTCACATGTCCCCATTTCAAATTCATTGAAATTTAAACATGATGCACACATGACTAGCTAGCCTAGAGCAAACCAGAACTAGGGATGTGACACGGTGTCCGTATAACATCGTATAATATATCAATCTTTATGTCTCGACCATCTCAAGACTCCTCGTCATGTCCGTGATCATATCCGGGACTCCGAACAACCTTCGGTACATCAAAACACATAAACTCATAATATCGATCATCATCGAACGTTAAGCGTGCGAACCCTACGGGTTCGAGAACTATGTAGACATGACTGAGACTCATCTCCGGTCAATAACCAATAGCGGAACCTGGATGCTCATATTGGTTCCTACATATTCTACGAAGATCTTTATCGCTCAAACCGCATAACAACGTATGTTGTTCCCTCTGTCATCGGTATGTTACTGTTGGGGACGTAGTAATTTCAAAAAATTTCCTACGCACACGCAAGATCATGGTGATGCATAGCAACGAGAGGGGAGAGTGTTGTCCACGTACCCTCGTAGACCGACAGCGGAAGCGTTATCACAACGCGGTTGATGTAGTCGTACGTCTTCACGATCTGACCGATCAAGTACCGAACGTACCGCACCTCCGAGTTCTACACACGTTCAGCTCGATGACGTCCCTCGCACTCCGATCCAGCCGAGTGTTGAGGGAGAGTTTCGTCAGCACGACGACGTGGTGACGATGATGATGTTCCACCGACGCAGGGCTTCGCCTAAGCTCCGCAACGGTATTATCGAGGTGTAATATGGTGGAGGGGGGCACCGCACACGGCTAAGAGATCTCAAGGATCAATTGTTGTGTCTGGGGTGCCCCCTGCCCCCGTATATAAAGGAGCAAGGGAGGAGGAGGCCGGCCCTAGGAGGGGGCGCATCAAGTGTGGAGTCCTACTAGGACTCCCTAGTCCTAGTAAGATTCCACCTCCCATATGGAATAGGAAAAGAGGAAGGGAAAAAGAGAAGGAAGGAAGGGGGCGCCCCCCTTCCCTAGTCCAATTCGGACCAGACCAAGGGGAGGGGTGCGGCCACCCTTGAGGCCCTTTTCCTTCTTTCCCGTATGGCCCAATAAGGCCCAATACGTATTCCCGTAACTCTCCGGTACTCCGAAAAATACCCGAATCACTCGGAACCTTTCCGAAGTCCGAATATAGTCGTCCAATATATCGATCTTTACGTCTCGACCATTTCGAGACTCCTCGTCATGTCCCCGATCTCATCCGGGACTCCGAACTCCTTCGGTACATCAACATACATAAACTCATAATAAAACTGTCATCGTAACTTTAAGCGCGCGGACCCTACGGGTTCGAGAACTATGTAGACATGACCGAGAAACGTCTCCGGTCAATAACCAATAGCGGGACCTGGATGGCCATATTGGCTCCCACATATTCTACGAAGATCTTTATCGGTCAGACCGCATAACAGCATACGTTGTTCCCTTTGTCATCGGTATGTTACTTGCCCGAGATTCGATCGTCGGTATCTCGATACCTAGTTCAATCTCGTTACCGGCAAGTCTCTTTACTCGTTCCATAACACATCATCCCGCAACTAACTTATTAGTCACAATGCTTGCAAGGCTTATAGTGATGTGCATTACCGAGTGGGCCCAGAGATACCTCTCCGACAATCGGAGTGACAAATCCTAATCTCGAAATACGCCAACCCAACAAGTATCTTTGGAGACACCTGTAGAGCACCTTTATAATCACCCATTTACGTTGTGACGTTTGGTAGCACACAAAGTGTTCCTCCGGTAAACGGGAGTTGCATAATCTCATAGTCATAGGAACATGTATAAGTCATGAAGAAAGCAATAGCAACATACTAAACGATCGAGTGCTAAGCTAACGGAATGGGTCAAGTCAATCACGTCATTCTCCTAATGAGGTGATCTCGTTAATCAAATGACAACTTATATCTATGGCTAGGAAACATAACCATCTTTGATTAACGAGCTAGTCAAGTAGAGGCATACTAGTGACACTCTGTTTGTCTATGTATTCACACATGTATTATGTTTCCTGGTTAATACAATTCTAGCATGAATAATAAACATTTATCATGATATAAGGAAATATATAATACTTTATTATTGCCTCTAGGGCATATTTCCTTCAGTCTCCCACTTGCACTAGAGTCAATAATCTAGTTCACATCGCCATGTGATTAACACCCATAGTTCACATCTCTATGTGATCAACACTCAAAGGGTTTACTAGAGTCAATAATCTAGTTCACATCGCTATGTGATTAACACCCAAAAAGTACTAAGGTGTGATCATGTTTTGATTGTGAGATAATTTTAGTCAACGGGTCTGTCACATTCAGATCCGTAAGTATTTTGCAAATATCTATGTCTACAATGCTTTGCACGGAGCTACTCTAGCTAATTGCTCCCACTTTCAATATGTATCTAGACCGAGACTTAGAGTCACCTAGATTTAGTGTCAAAACTTACATCGACGTAACCCTTTACGACGAACCTTTTGTCACTTCCATAATCGAGAAACATATCCTTATTCCACTAAGGATAATTTTGACCGCTGTTCAGTGATCTACTCCTAGATCACTATTGTACTCCCTTGCCAAAATCAGTGTAGGGTATACAATAGATCTGGTACACAGCATGGCATACTTTGTAGAACCTATGGCCAAGGCATAGGGAATGACTTTCATTCTCTTTCTATCTTTTACCGTGGTCGGGCTTTGAGTCTTTACTCAATTTCACACCTTGTAACACAGGCAAGAACTCTTTCTTTGACTGTTCTATTTTGAACTACTTCAAAATCTTGTTAAGGTATGTACTCATTGAAAACTTTATCAAGCGTCTTGATCTATCTCTATAGATCTTGATGCTCAATATGTAAGCAGCTTCACCGAAGTCTTTCTTTGAAAAACTTCTTTCAAACACTCCTTTATGCTTTGCAGAATAATTCTACATTATTTCCGATCAACAATATGTCATTCACATATACTTATCAGAAATGCTGTAGTGCTCCCACTCACTTTCTTGTAAATACAGGCTTCACCGCAAGTCTGTATAAAACTATATCCTTTGATCAACTTATCAAAGCGTATATTCCAACTCCGAGATGCTTGCACCAGTCCATAGATGGATCGCTGGAGCTTGCATATTTTGTTAGCACTTTTAGGATTGACAAAACCTTCTGGTTGCATCATATACAACTCTTCTTTAATAAATCCATTAAGGAATGCAGTTTTGTTTATCCCTTTGCCAGATTTCATAAAATGCGGCAATTGCTAACATGATTCGGACAGACTTAAGCATAGATACGAGTGAGAAACTCTCATCATAGTCAACATCTTGAACTTGTCGAAAACCTTTTTGCGACAATTCTAGCTTTGTAGATAGTGACACTACTATCAGCGTCCGTCTTCCTCTTGAAGATCCATTTAATCTCAATGGCTCGCCGACCATTGGGCAAGTCAATCAAAGTCCATACTTTGTTCTTCATACATGGATCTTATCTCAGATTTCATGGCCTCAAGCCCTTTTGCGGAATCTGGGCTCACCATCGCTTCTTCATAGTTCGTAGGTTCGTTATGGTCTAGTAACATAACCTCCAGAACAGGATTACCGTACCACTCTGGTGCGGATCTTACTCTGGTTTACCTACGAGGTTTGGTAGTAACTTGATCTGAAGTTACATGATCATCATCATTAACTTCCTCACTAATTGGTGTAGAAGTCACAGGAACAGATTTCTGTGATCCAATAAGGGAGCAGGTACAGTTACCTCATCAAGTTCTACTTTCGTCCCACTCACATCTTTCGAGAGAAACTCCTTCTCTAGAAAGGATCCATACTAAGCAACGAATGTCTTGCCTTCGGATCTGTGATAGAAGGTGTACCCAACTGTCTCCTTTGGGTATCCTATGAAGACACATTTCTCCGATTTGGGTTTGAGATTATCAGGATGAAATTTTTTTCACATAAGCATCGCAACCCCAAAATTTTAAGAAACGACAACTTTGGTTTCTTGCCAAACCACAGTTCATAAGGCGTCGTCTCAACGGATTTTGATGGTGCCCTATTTAACGTGAATGTAGCTGTCTCTAATGCATAACCCCAAAACGATAGTGGTAAATTGGTAAGAGACATCATAGATTGCACTATATCCAATAAAGTACGGTTATGACGTTTGGACACACCATTATGCTGTGGTGTTCCATGTGGCATGAATTCGTGAAACTATTCCACATTGTTTTAACTGAAGGCCAAACTCGTAACTCAAATACTCTTCTCTACGATCAGATCGTAGAAACTTTATTTTCTTGTTACGATGATTTTCCACTTCACTCTGAAATTATATGAACTTTTCAAATGTTTCAGACTTATGTTTCATTAAGTAGATATACCCATATCTGCTCAAATCATCTGTGAAGGTGAGAAAATAACGATATCCGCCACAAGCCTCAATATTCATTGGACCACATACATCTGTATGTATGACTTCCAACAAATCTGTTGCTCTCTCCATAGTTCAGGAGAACGGCGTTTTAGTCATCTTGCCCATGAGGCACGGTTCGCATGTATCAAGTGATTCATAATCAAGTGATTCAAAAATCCCATCAGTATGGAGTTTCTTCATGCGCTTTACACCAATATGACCTAAACGGCAGTGCCACAAATAAGTTGCACTATCATTATTAACTTTGCATCTTTTGGCTTCAATATTATGAATATGTGTATCACTACGATCGAGATCCAACAAACCATTTTCGTTGGTGTGTATGACCATAGAAGGTTTTTATTCATGTAAACAGAACAACAATTGTTCTCTAACTTAAATGAATAACCGTATTGCTATAAACATGATCAAATCATATTCATGCTCAATGCAAACACCAAATAACACTTATTTAGTTTCAACACTAATCCCGAAAGTATAGGGAGTGTGCGATGATGATCATATCAATCTTGGAACTACTTCCAACACACATCGTCACTTCACCCTTAACTAGTCTCTGTTCATTCTGCAACTCCCGTTTCGAGTTACTACTCTTTAGCAACTGAACCAGTATCAAATACCGAGGGGTTGCTACGAACACTAGTAAAATACACATCAATAATCTGTATATCAAATATACCTTTGTTCACTTTGCCATCCTTCTTATCAACCAAATAGTTGGGGTAGTTCCGCTTCCAGTGACCAGTCCCTTTGCAGTAGAAGCACTTAGTCTCAGGCTTAGGTACAGACTTGGGCTTCTTCACTTGAGTAGCAACTTGCTTGCTATTCTTTTTGAAGTTCCCCTTCTTCCCTTTGCCCTTTTCTTGAAACTAGTGGTCTCGTCAACCATCAACACTTGAAGTGGTCTCGTCAACCATCAACACTTGATGTTTTTCTTGATTTCTACCTTCGTCGATTTCAGCATCACGAAGAGCTCGGGAATTACTTTCGTCATCCCTTGCATACTATAGTTCATCACGAAGTTCTACTAACTTGGTGATGGTGACTAGAGAATTCTGTCAATCACTATTTTATCTGGAAGATAAACTCCCACTTGATTCAAGTGATTGTAGTACCCAGACAATCTGAGCACATGCTCACTAGTTGAGCGATTCTCCTCCATCTTTTAGCTATAGAACTTGTTGGAGACTTCATATCTCTCAACTCGGGTATTTGCTTGAAATATTAACTTCAACTCTGGAAAATCTCATATGGTCCATGACGTTCAAAACGTCTTTGAAGTCCCGATTCTAAGCCGTTAAGCATGGTGCACTAAACTATCAAGTAGTCATCATATTGAGCTAGCCAAACGTTCATAACGTCTGCATCTGCTCCTGCAATAGGTCTGTCACCTAGCGGTGCATTAAGGACATAATTCTTCTGTGCAGCAATGAGGATAATCCTCAGATCACGGATCCAATCCGCATCTTTGCTACTAACATCTTTCAACATAATTTTCTCTAGGAACATATCAAAATAAACATAGGGAAGCAACAACGCGAGCTATTGATCTACAACATAATTTGCAAAATACTATCAGGACTAAGTTCATGATAAATTTAAGTTCAATTAATCATATTACTTAAGAACTCCCACTTAGATAGACATCCCTCTAATCCTCTAAGTGATCACGTGATCCATATCAACTAAACCATGTCCGATCATCACGTGAGATGGAGTAGTTTCAACGGTGAACATCACTATGTTGATCATATCCACTATATGATTCATGCTCGACCTTTCGGTCTCTGTGTTCCGAGGCCATATCTGTTATATGCCAGGCTCGTCAAGTTTAACCTGAGTATTCCGCGTGTGCAACTGTTTTGCACCCGTTGTATTTGAACGTAGAGCCTATCACACCCGATCATCACGTGGTGTCTCAGCACGAAGAACTTTCGCAACGGTGCATACTCAGGGAGAACACTTATACTTTGATAATTTAGTGAAGGATCATCTTATAATGCTACCGTCAAACAAAGCAAGATAAGATGCATAAAGGATTAACATCACATGCAATCAATATAAGTGATATGATATGGCCATCATCATCTTGTGCTTGTGATCTCCATCTCTGAAGCACCGTGCTTGTGATCTCCATCTCCGAAGCACCGTCATGATCACCATCGTCACCGGCGCGACACCTTGATCTCCATCGTAGCATCGTTGTCGTCTCGCCAACTTATTGCTTTTACGACTATCGCTACCGCTTAGTGATAAAGTAAAACTATTACATGGCGATTGCATCTCATACAATAAAGCGACAACCATATGGCTCCTGCCAGTTGCCGATAACTCGGTTACAAAACATGATCATCTCATACAACACATTATATCACATCATGTCTTGACCATATCACATCACAACATGCCCTGCAAAAACAAGTTAGACGTCCTCTACTTTGTTGTTGCATATTTTACGTGGCTGCTACGGGCTTAGCAAGAACCGTTCTTACCTACGCATCAAAACCACAACGATAGTTTGTCAAGTTGGTGCTGTTTTAACCTTCGCAAGGACCGGGCGTAGCCACACTCGGTTCAACTAAAGTGAGAGAGACGGACACCCGCCGGTCACCTTTAAGCAACGAGTGCTCACAACGGTGAAACCAGTCTCGCGTAAGCATACGCGTAATTTCGGTCCGGGCCGCTTCATCTCACAATACCGCTGAACCAAAGTATGACATGCTGGTAAGCAGTATGACTTATATCGCCCATAACTCACTTGTGTTCTACTCGTGCATAGCATCAACGCATAAAACCAGGCTCGGATGCCACTGTTGGGGAACGTAGTAATTTAAAAAAAATTCCTACGCACACGCAAGATCATGGTGATGCATAGCAACGAGAGGGGAGAGTGTTGTCCACGTACCCTCATAGACCGACAGCGGAAGCGTTATCACAATGCGGTTGATGTAGTCGTACGTCTTCACGATCCGACCGATCAAGTACCGAACGCACGACACCTCCGAGTTCTACACATGTTCAGCTCGATGACGTTCTCGAACTCTGATCCAGCCGAGTGTTGAGGGAGAGTTTCGTCAGCACGACGGCGTGGTGACGATGATGATGTTCCACCGACGCAGGGCTTCGCCTAAGCTCCGCAACGGTATTATCGAGGTGTAATATGATGGAGGGGGGCACCGCACACGGCTAAGAGATCTCAAGGATCAATTGTTGTGTCTGGGATGCCCCCCTGCCCCCGTATATAAAGGAGAAAGGGAGGAGGAGGCCGGCCCTAGGAGGGGGCGCACCAAGTGTGGAGTCCTACTAGCACTCCCTAGTCCTAGTAGGATTCCACCTCCCATATGGAATAGGAAAAGAGGAAGGGAAAAAGAGAAGGAAGGAAGGGGGCGCCCCCTTCCCTAGTCCAATTAGGACCAGACCAAGGGGAGGGGTTCGGCCACCCTTGAGGCCCTTTTCCTTCTTTCCCGTATGGCCCAATAAGGCCCAATACGTATTCCCGTAACTCTCGGGTACTC
The DNA here is from genome assembly GCF_018294505.1 of Triticum aestivum. Taxonomy (NCBI): domain Eukaryota; kingdom Viridiplantae; phylum Streptophyta; class Magnoliopsida; order Poales; family Poaceae; genus Triticum; species Triticum aestivum. The sequence continues at coordinate 312,727,985 of NC_057802.1, forward strand.
CGAAAAATACCCGAATCACTCGGAACCTTTCCGAAGTCCGAATATAGTCGTCCAATATATCGATCTTTACGTCTCGACCATTTCGAGACTCCTCGTCATGTCCCCGATCTCATCCGGGACTCCGAACTCCTTCGGTACATCAACATACATAAACTAATAATAAAACTGTCATCGTAACTTTAAGCGTGCGGACCCTACGGGTTCGAGAACTATGTAGACATGACCGAGACACGTCTCCGGTCAATAACCAATAGCGGGACCTGGATGCTCATATTGGCTCCCACATATTCTACGAAGATCTTTATCGGTCAGACCGCATAACAACATACGTTGTTCCCTTTGTCATCGGTATGTTACTTGCCCGAGATTCGATCGTCGGTATCTCGATACCTTGTTCAATCTCATTACCAGCAAGTCTCTTTACTCGTTCCGTAATACATCATCCCGCAACTAACTCATTAGTCATAATGCTTGCAAGGGTTATAGTGATGTGTATTACCGAGTGGGCCCAGAGATACCACTCCGACAATCGGAGTGACAAATCCTAATCTCGAAATACGCCAACCCAACAAGTACCTTTGGAGACACCTGTAGAGCACCTTTATAATCACCCATTTACGTTGTGACGTTTGGTAGCACACAAATTGTTCCTCCGGTAAACGGGAGTTGCATAATCTCATAGTCATAGGAACATGTATAAGTCATGAAGAAAGCAATAGCAACATACTAAACGATCGAGTGCTAAGCTAACGGAATGGGTCAAGTCAATCACGTCATTCTCCTAATGAGGTGATCTCGTTAATCAAATGACAACTTATGTCTATGGCTAGGAAACATAACCATCTTTGATTAACGAGCTAGTCAAGTAGAGGCATACTAGTGACACTCTGTTTGTCTATGTATTCACACATGTATTATGTTTGCTGGTTAATACAATTATAGCATGAATAATAAACATTTATCATGATATAAGGAAATATATAATACTTTATTATTGCCTCTAGGGCATATTTCCTTCAGTTACTTGCCTGAGATTCGATCGTCGGTATCATCATACCTAGTTCAATATCGTTACCGGCAAGTCTCTTTACTCGTTCCGTAATGCATTATCCCGTAACTAACTCATTAGTCACATTGCTTGCAAGGCTTATAGTGATGTGCATTACCGAGAGGGCCCAGAGATACCTCTCCGACAATCGGAGTGATAAATCCTAATCTCGATCTATGCCAACCCAACAAACACAATCGGAAACACCTGTAGAGCATCTTTATAATCACCCAGTTACATTGTGACGTTTGATAGCACACAAGGTGTTCCTCCGGTATTCGGGAGTTGCATAATCTCATAGTCAGAGGAACATGTATAAGTCATGAATGAAGCAATAGCAATAAAATTTAACGATCATAATGCTAAGCTAACGGATGGGTTTTGTCCATCACATCATTCTCTAATGATGTGATCCCATTCATCAATGACAACACATGTCTATGGTCAGGAAACTTAACCATCTTTGATTAACGAGCTAGTCAAGTAGAGGCATACTAGGGACACTCTGTTTTGTCTATGTATTCACACATGTACTAAGTTTCTGATTAATAAAATTCTAGCATGAATAATAAACATTTATCATGATATAAGGAAATATAAATAACAACTTTATTATTGCCTCTAGGGCATATTTCCTTCAGTCTCCCACTTGCACTAGAGTCAATAATCTAGTTCACATCGCCATGTGATTTAACATCAATAGTTCACATCTCCATGTGACTAATACCCAAAGGGTTTACTAGAGTCAATAATCTAGTTCAAATCGCTATGTGATTAACACCCAAAGAGTGATCATGTTTTGCTTGTGAGAGAAGTTTAGTCAACGGGTCTGCCACATTCAGAGCCGTATGTATTTTGTAAAAAATTTATGTCTAAAATGCTCTACAAGGAGCTACCCTAGCTAATCGCTCCCACTTTCAATATGTATCTAGATCGAGACTTAGAGTCATCCAGATCGGTGTCAAAGTTTGCATCGACGTAACTTTTTATGACGAATTCTTTGTCACCTCCATAACCAAGAAACATTTCCTTATTCCACTAAGGATAATTTTCACCGCTGTTCAGTGATCCACTCCTGGATCACTATTGCACCCTCTTGCCAAACTCATGGTGAGGTACACAATAGGTCTGGTACATAGCATAGCATACTTTATAGAACCTATGACTAAGGCATAGGGAATGACTTTTCATTCTCTTTCTATTTTCTGCCATGGTCGGGTTTTGAGTTTTTACTCAACTTTACACCTTGCAACACAGGCAAGAACTCCTTCTTTCACTGTTCCATTTTGAACTAAAAAACTTGTCAAGGTATGTACTCATTGAAAAAATTTGTCAAGCGTCTTGATCTATCTCTATAGATCTTGATGCTAAATATGTAAGCAGCTTCACCGAGGTCTTTCTTTGAAAAACTCCTTTCAAACACTCCTTTATGTTTTCCAGAAAATTCTACATTATTTCCGATCAACAATATGTCATTCACATATACTTATCAGAAATTTTGTAGTGTTACAACTCACTTTCTTGTAAATACAGACTTCTCCAAAATTCTGTATAAAACCATATGCTTTGATCATACTATCAAAGCGTATATTCCAACTCCGAGAGGCTTGCACCAGTCCATAAATGGATCACTGGAGCTTGCACACTTTGTTAGCACCTTTTGGATCAACTAAACCTTCTGGTTGCATCATATACAACTCTTCTTTAAGATATCCATGAAGGAATGCAGTTTTGACATCCATTTGCCAAATTTCATAATCATAAAATGCGGCAATTGCTAACATGATTCGGACAAACTTAAGCATCGCTACGGGTGAGAAGGTCTCATCGTAGTCAACTCCTTGAACTTGTCAAAAACCTTTCGCAACAAGTCAAGCTTTGTAGACAGTAACATTACCATCAGCGTCAGTCTTCTTCTTGAAGATCCATTTATTCTCTATAGCTTGCCGATCATCGGGCAAGTCAACCAAAGTCCACAATTTGTTCTCATACATGGATCCCATCTCAGATTTCATGGCCTCAAGCCATTTCGCGGAATCTGGGCTCATCATTGCTTCCTCATAGTTCGTAGGTTTGTCATGGTCAAGTAACATGACTTCCAGAACAGGATTACCGTACCACTCTGGTGCGGATCTTACTCTGATTGACCTACGAGGTTCGGTAGTAACTTGATCAGAAGTTTCCATGATCATCATCATTAGCTTCCTCACTAATTGGTGTATGAATCACTGGAACTGATTTCTGTGATGAACTAGTTTCCAAATAGGGAGCAGGTACAATTACCTCATCAAGTTCTACTTTCCTCCCACTCACTTCTTTCGAGAGAAACTCCTTCTCTAGAAAGGATCCATTCTTAGTAACAAAGATCTTGCCTTCGGATCTGTGATAGAAGGTGTACCCAACAGTTTCTTTTGGGTATCCTATGAAGACGCACTTCTCCGATTTGGGTTTGAGCTTATCAGGTTGAAACTTTTTCACATAAGCATTGCAACCCCAAACTTTAAGGAACGACAACTTAGGTTTCTTGCTAAACCACAGTTCATACAGTGTCGTCTCAACGGATTTTTAGACGGTGCCCTATTTAACGTGAATGCAGCTGTCTCTAATGCATAACCCCAAAGCGATAGTGGTAATTCGGTAAGAGACATCATAGATTGCACCATATCTAATAAAGTACGGTTATGACGTTCGGACACACCATTACGCTGTGGTGTTCCAGGTGGCGTGAGTTGCGAAACTATTCAACATTGTTTCAAATGAAGACCAAACTCGTAACTCAAATATTCGTCTCCGCGATCAAATCGTAGAAACTTTATTTTCATGTTACGATGATTTTCCACTTCACTTTGAAATGCTTTGAACTTTTCAAACGTTTCAGATTTATGTTTCATCAAGTAGATATACCTATATCTGCTTAAATCATCTGTGAAGGTCAGAAAATAACGATACCCACCGCGAGCATCAACACTCATCGGACCGCATACATCAGTATGTATTATTTCCAATAAGTCAGTAGCTCGCTCCATTGTTTCGGAGAACGGAGTCTTAGTCATCTTGCCCATGAGGCATGGTTCGCAAGCATCAAGTGATTCCAAAAGCCCATCTGCATGGAGTTTCTTCATGCGCTTTACACCAATATGACCTAAACGGCAGTGCCACAAATAAGTTGCACTATCATTATTAACTTTGCATCTTTTGGCATCAATATTATGAATATGTGTATCATTACGATCGAGATTCAATAAACCATTTATATTAAGTGTATGACCATAGAAGGTTTTATTTGTGTAAACAGAACAACAATTATTCTTTGACTTGAATGAATAACCGTATTGCAATAAACATGATCCAATCATATTCATGCTCAACGCAAACACCAAATAACATTTATTTTGGTCCAACACTAATCCCGAAGGTAGAGGGAGTGTGCGATGGTGATCTTATCAACCTTGGAATCAGTTCCAACACACATCATCACCTCGCCCTTAACTAGTCTCTGTTTATTTTGCAACTCCCGTTTCGAGTTACTACTCTTAGCAACTAAACAAGTATAAAATACTGAGGGGTTGCTATAAACACTAGTAAAGTACACATCAATAACATGTATATCAAATATACTTTTGTTCACTTTGCCATCCTTCTTATCCTCCAAGTATCTAGGGCAGTTCCACTTCAAGTGACCATTTCCTTTGCAGTAGAAGCACTTAGTTCGAGGCTTGGGTCTAGCTTTGGGCTTCTTCATGGGAGTGACAACTTGCTTGTCATTCTTCTTGAAGTTCCCTTTCTTTCCCTTGCCCTTTTACTTGAAACTAGTGGTCTTGTCAACCATCAACATTTGATGCTTTTCTTGATTTCTACCTTCGGCGATTTCAGCATCACGAAGAGCTCGGGAATCATTTTCGTCATCCCTTGCATATTATAGTTCATCACGAAGTGTCAGTAACTTGGTGATAGTGACTAGAGAACTCTGTCAATCACTATTTTATCTGGAAGAATAACTCCCACTTGATTCAAGCGATTGTAGTACTCAGACAATCTGAGCACATGCTCACTGGTTGAGCTATTCTCCTCCATCTTGTAGGCAAAGTAGTTTTCAGAGGTCTCATACCTCTCGATTCGGGCATGAGTCTGAAATACCAATTTCAGCTCTTGGAACATCTTATATGCTCCGTGGCGTTCAAAACATTTTTGAAGTCCCGGTTCTAAGCCGTAAAGCATGGCGCACTAAACTATCAAGTAGTTATCATACTGAGCTTGCCAAACGTTCATAACGTCTGTATCTGCTCCTGCAATAGGTCCGTCACCTAGCGGTGCATCAAGGACATAATTCTTCTGTGCAGCAATGAGGATAATCCTCAGATCACGGACCTAGTCCGCATCATTGCTACTATCATCTTTCAACATAGTTTTTCTCTAGGAACATATCAAAAATAAACGGGGAGCTACATCGCGAGCTATTGATCTACAACATAGTTATGCAAATACTATCAGGACTAAGTTCATGATAAATTAAAGTTCAATTAATCATATTACTTAAGAACGCCCACTTAGATAGACATCCCTCTAATCATCTAAGTGATCACGTGATCCATATCAACTAAACCATGTCCGATCATCACGTGAGATGGAGTAGTTTTCAATGGTGAACATCACTATGTTGATCATATCTACTATATGATTCATGCTCGACCTTTCGGTCTCAGTCTTCCGAGGCCATATCTGCATATGCTAGGCTCGTCAAGTTTAACCCGAGTATTCTGCGTGTGCAAAACTGGCTTGCCTCCATTGTATGTGAACGTAGAGATTATCACACCCGATTATCACATGGTGTCTCGGTACGACGAATTGTAGCAACGATGCATACTCAGGGAGAACACTTATACCTTGAAATTTAGTGAGAGATCATCTTATAATGCTACCGCCGTACTAAGAAAAATAAGATGCATAAAGGATAAACATCACATGCAATCAATATAAGTGATATGATATGACCATCATCATCTTGTGCCTTTGATCTCCATCTCCAAAGCACCGTCATGATCACCATCGTCACCGGCTTGACACCTTGATCTCCATCGAAGCATCGTTGTCGTCTCGCCAACTATTTCTTCTACGACTATCGCTACCGCTTAGTGGTAAAGTAAAGCAATTACATGGCGATTGCATTTCATAAAATAGAGTGACAACCATATGGCTCCTGCCAGTTACCGATAACTGTGTTACAAAACATGATAATCTCATACAACAAATTATATAATCACGTCTTGGCCATATCACATCACAACATGCCCTGCAAAAACAAGTTAGACGTCCTCTACTTTGTTGTTGCAAGTTTTACGTGGCTACTACGGGCATAGCAAGAACCGTCCTTACCTACGCATCAAAACCACAATGATTTTCGTCAAGTTTGTTGTTTTACCTTCAACAAGGACCGGGCGTAATCACACTCGATTCAACTAAAGTTGGAGAAACAGGCACCCACTAGCCACCTTAGTGCGAAGCACGTCGGTAGAACCGGTCTCGCGTAAGCGTACGCGTAATGTCGGTCTGAGCCGCTTCATCCAACAATACCGCGGAATCAAAGTATGACATGCTGGTAAGAAGTATGACTATTATCGCCCACAAATTTTTGTGTTCTACTCGTGCATATAACATCTACGCATAGACCTGGCTCGGATGCCACTGTTGGGGAACGCAGTAATTAAAAAAAAATCCTACGCACACGCAAGATCCATCTAGGTGATGCATAGCAACGAGCGGGGAGAGTGTGTCCATGTACCCTCATAGACCGAAAGCGGAAGCGTTTAGTAATGCGGTTGATGTAGTCGAACGTCTTCGCGATCTGACCGATCCAAGTAACAAACGCACGGCACCTCCGCGATCTGCACACGTTCAGCTCGGTGATGTCCCTCGTACTCTTGATCCAGCTGAGGCTAAGGGAGATTTCGTCAGCACGACGGCGTGATGACGGCGATGATGAAGTTACCGACGCAGGGCTTCACCTAAGCACTACAACGATATGACCGAGGTGGAAATCTGTGGAGGGGGGCACCGCACACGGCTAAGACAACTGTCAACTTGTGTGTTCTAGTGTGCCCCCCTGCCCCCGTATATAAAGGAGCAAGCGGGAGGCCGGCGGGCCCCTAGGGTGTGCCCCCAAGAGGGAAATCCTACTAGGACTCCAAGTCCTAGTAGGAATCCACCAAGAGGGAGAGATGGGGAAGGGAAGGAAAGGGGGGCGCCGCCCCCTTCCCCTAGTCCAATTCGGACCCAGGGGGACGCGGCCAGCCCCTCCTGGCCCTTCCTCTCTTCCCACTAAGGCCCATAGAGGCCCATTAGTTCCCCCGGGGGTTCCGATAACCCCCCGGCACTCCGATATTTATCCGGTGACCCCCGAAACTTATCCGGTGTCCGTATAACATCGTCCAATATATCAATCTTTACGTCTCGACCATTTCGAGACTCCTCGTCATGTCCGTTATCACATCCGGGACTCCGAACAACCTTCGGTACATCAAAACACATTAACTCATAATACCGATCGTCATCGAACGTTAAGCGTGCGGACCCTACGGGTTCGAGAACTATGTAGACATGACCGAGACTCATCTCCGGTCAATAACCAATAGCGGAACCTGGATGCTCATACTGGTTCCTACATATTCTACGAAGATCTTTATAGGTCAAACTGCATAACAACATAAGTTGTTCCCTTTGTCATCGGTATGTTACTTGCCCGAGATTCGATTGTCGGTATCATCATGCCTAGTTCAAACTCGTTACCGGCAAGTCTCTTTACTCGTTATGTAATGCATCATCCCATAACTAACTCATTAGTCACATTGCTTGCAAGGCTTATAGTGATGTGCATTACCGAGAGGGCCTAGAGATACCTCTCCGATAATAGGAGTGACAAATCCTAATCTTGATTTATGCCAACCCAACAAACACCTTCACCTGTAGAGCATCTTTACAATCACCCAGTTATGTTGTGATGTTTGATAGCACACAAGGTGTTCCTCTGGTATTCGGGAGGTGCATAATCTCATAGTCAGAGGAACATGTATAAGTCATGAAGAAAGCAATAGCAATAAAACTTAACGATCATAATGATAAGCTAACGGATGGGTCTTGTCCATCACATCATTCTCTAATGATGTGATCCCATTCATCAAATGACAACACATGTCTATGGTCAGGAAACTTAACCATCTTTGATTAACGAGCTAGTCAAGTAGAGGCATACTAGGGACACTCTGTTTTGTCTATGTATTCACACATCTACTAAGTTTCCGGTTAATACAATTCTAGCATGAATAATAAACATTTTTCATGATATAAGGAAATATAAATCAGAACTTTATTATTGCCTCTAGGGCATATTTCCTTCAGAAGATTCACATGTAAAGCCAGATAAAGTGGATGGATCTACGGGAGGTCCCTTTGCAGCAACCCATGAGGTTTTGGGATACTACTCAGGTTTCCAGTAGGTCCCATCAACATTGAGTTTCCTCTCAAAGGCAATACCCTCTTTCCTAGGGTTCCTGTTGAGGATCTGCTTTTTAAGCACATCACAAAGAGCCTGATGCCTTTTGAGGCTTTTGTACATGCCTGTCACATACAATTCCTTCAACCCTGCATTGTCAGTGATACTTGTGGCATCCTTAGATGAGGAATTTGTGACCACAGAGATAGTTGAAGAATTTGCAGCAATATAAGCATTTGAACTTTCAGGTGAAGAATTAGCAGATTCACGTTCAATGCATTTCAAACATGGTGGAATGCAGGGTTGGAAAAAGCGGTAGGCATAAGCGAGGCGGTTGGCCTTCGCCTAGTGCCTAGGTGGTCCTTAAGCGTCCTAGGCGCATCCTAGGCGGTAATATAGTTTTTACTATCAGGGTGTATTTGTGATATTATATGTGTGTCAATATTAATTTAGGTCACATTAATAATTTAACTACCAGCTACCGCCACTTGAATATGGCATGTTTGGCATAACAGTGTAATATGGCAAGATTTCTCGCTCAAGTAGACAATTTCTTGCTTGCCCCTGCCTAGACTTCCGCTTAGGCCCTAGGCGAGGTGTTTGGCCATCGCCTAGCGCCTAAGCAAGCCTAAGCGCCTCCTAGGCACTGCCTTTTCTAACAGAGGTGGAATGAATTCATCCTGAGCGGAACTGATCTGTTGAGCAAGCAATGAATCATGTTCCTTTTGAAGATCTTCATAACTCACCCTTAGCTTCTCAAGATCTTGCTTTCTTTGAAGAAATTCATAAGAAAGCTTCTCATGATCGGCTAAGAGAGTGTTATGATGACTCTGAAGGTTATCAAACTTGGACTGAAGTCTCTGAAGATTATCAGTCAGAGTTTGAGTTCGATCCATTTCTTCACCCAACATATCATCGCTTTCATCTAGCATGTTTTGAACCTTTTCCAAAGCTTTTTGTTGATTAGTGGCAATAGAAGCAAGCCTGGTATAGCTGGGTCCAAATTAATCACCAGATTCTTCATCACTAGACTCAGATGAGAAACATTCGGGTACCTTGGCACCTTTTGCCATGAGGCATGGTGCAGAGGATGATGGTTCAGGATCAAAAGTCATCATTTTGAGTGATTCCTTGAAATCCTCAAACCAGGGATCATGACGAGTTCTATGACCTTCATAGACGTCAGAGAGTCTGTCCCAGATAAGCTTCGCATTGCAGAGATGCATAATGTTCCTGAACTGATTTTGGGATAAGCAGGAGCAGATGATGTCCTTCACCATGATGTCAGGTCGAGTGTACTTGCGAATATCATCAGCCTCCGCCAACTTGCAAAGATCGGTAACACCAATCTCAGTGACGGTCCACAGCTTGTTGTTCATCACCATGAGGCGTTTCCTCATCATGGCCTTCCACTTGGGATAATCATGACCGTCAAAGATGGGGCATGCCACTTTCTTCATTCCTGCGGTCGACATAACTAAAACTCCAGGTGGTTAAACCAAAATCACACAGAACAAGGGAGTACCTTGCTCTGATACCAATTGAAAGTGCGTTATATCGACTAGAGGGGGGGTGAATAGGAGATTTTTACAAATTCATCACTGAGGAATTTCAAGGTGAGGAAATTCCTAAGCAAGGAACTACTTAGCAGCGGAATAGGTACTCAGATGCATGCATAACAGAACAGTAGCACAGTCATCATGATGAAATGAAACATACACAAAGTACAAGTAATGTGTAAACAAGATAAGCAGGCTGAAGACAAAGTGACTGAAGAATTAGGAATGAGGAAATTCAGAAAGTCTTCAGTCAAAGTCTTCAAACAGTAACAATCAAGTTCATCAACACATGAATGAGGAAATCAAAGGGTTGAGGAAATATAGCTGAAGGAAATATGCCCTAGAGGCAATAATAAAGTTGTTATTTATATTTCCTTATATCATGATAAATGTTTATTATTCATGCTAGAATTGTATTAACCGGAAACTTGATACATGTGTGGATACATAGACAAAACACAGTTTCCTAGTATGCCTCTAATAGACTAGCTCATTAATCAAAGATGGTTAAGTTTCCTAGCCATAGACATGTGTTGTCATTTGATGAATGGGATCACATCATTAGGAGAATGATGTGATGGACAAGACCCATCTGTTAGCTTAGCATAATGATCGTTAAGTTTCGTGACTTATACATATTCCTTTGACTATGAGATTATGCAACTCCCAAATACCGGAGGAATACCTTGTGTGCTATCAAACGTCACAATATAACTAGGTGATTATAAAGATACTCTACAGGTATCTCCGAAGGTGTTTGTTGGGTTGGCATAGATCGAGATTAGGATTTGTCACTCCGAGTATCGGAGAGGTATCTCTGGGCCCTCTCGGTAATGCACATCATGATAAGCCTTGCAAGCAATGTGATTAATGAGTTAGTTGCGGGATGATGCATTACGGAACGAGTAAAGAGACTTTCCGGTAGCAAGATTGAACTAGGTATGAAGATACCGACAATCGAATCTCGGGCAAGTAACATACCAATGACAAAGGGAATTACGTATGTTGTCATTACGGTTTGACCGATAAAGATCTTCGTAGAATATGTAGGAACCAATATGAGCATCTAGGTTCCGTTGTTGGTTATTGACTACAGAGGTGTCTCGGTCATGTCTACATAGTTCTCAAACCCGTAGGGTCCGCACGCTTAACGTTCAATGGCGATTTGTATTATATGAGTTATGTGATTTGGTGACTGAATGTCGTTCAGAGTCCCGGATGAGATCACAGACATGACGAGGAGTATCAAAATGGTCGAGAGGTAAAGATTCATATATAGGACAATAGTATTCGGACACCAGAAGTGTTCTGGGGGTGCCGGATACGTATCGGGTCACCGGAAGGGGGCAACCCCCGACAAGCTATATGGGCCTAATGGGCCAAGAGTTGGACAGGCCAGCCCCAAAAGGGGCTGGTGCACCCCCTATGGGCCGAACGGGAGGAGAGGGAAAGGAAGGGAAGGGAGAAGGAAAGGGAGGATTCGGCCTCCCCCTTTCCTTCCCTCCCCCTCTCTTTCCTTCCCCCTCCGATGGATATGGAAGGGTGGGAGGCCAACTTGGAGGTGGCGCCCAAGTAGGATTACTCGTACTTGGGGCGCCCCTTGCAGTGTTGGAAATATGCCCTAGAGGCAATAATAAATGGTTATTATTATATTTCTTTGTTCATGATAATCGTCTATTGTTCATGCTATAATTGTATTGTCCGGAAATCGTAATACATGTGTGAATGCATAGACCACCACGTGTCCCTAGTAAGCCTCTAGTTGACTAGCTCGTTGATCAACAGATAGTCATGGTTTCCTGACTATGGACATTGGATGTCATTGATAACGGGATCACATCATTAGGAGAATGATGTGATGGACAACACCCAATCCTAAGCATAGCATGAAAGATCGTGTAGTTTCGTTTGCTAGAGCTTTTCCAATGTCAAGTATCTTTTCCTTAGACCATGAGATCGTGCAACTCCCGGATACCGTAGGAGTGATTTGGGTGTGCCAAACGTCACAACGTAACTGGGTGACTATAAAGGTGCACTACGGGTATCTCCGAAAGTGTCTGTTGGGTTGGCACGGATCGAGACTGGGATTTGTCACTCCGTGTGACGGAGAGGTATCTCTGGGCCCACTCGGTAATGCATCATCATAATGAGCTCAATGTGACTAAGGCGTTAGTCACGGGATCATGCATTGCGGTACGAGTAAAGAGACTTGCCGGTAACGAGATTGAACAAGGTATTGGGATACCGACGATCGAATCTCGGGCAAGTAACATACCGATTGACAAAGGGAATTGCATACGGGATTGATTGAATCCTCGACACCGTGGTTCATCCGATGAGATCATCGTGGAACATGTGGGAGCCAACATGGGTATCCAGATCCCGCTGTTGGTTATTGACCGGAGAGGCTTCTCGGTCATGTCTGCATGTCTCCCGAACCCGTAGGGTCTACACACTTAAGGTTCGGTGACGCTAGGGTTGTAGAGATACGTGTATGCGGAAACCCGAAAGTTGTTCAGAGTCCCGAATGAGATCCCGGACGTCACGAGAGGTTCCGGAATGGTCCGGAGGTGAAGAATTATATATAGGAAGTCAAGTTTCGGCCACCGGGAAAGTTTCGGGGGTTGCCGGTATTGTACCGGGACCACCGGAAGGGTCCCGGGGGTCCACCGGGTGGGGCCACCTGTCCCGGAGGGCCCCGTGGGCTGAAGTGGGAAGGGAACCAGCCCCTAGTGGGCTGGGCGCCCCCCCATGGGCCTCCCCCCATGCGCCTAGGGTTGCAAACCCTAGGGTGGGGGGGCTTCCAACTTGCCTTGGGGGGCAAGGCACCCCCCTTGGCCGCCGCCCCACCCTAGATGGGTTTGGCCGGCGCCCCCCTCCCAAGGGGGCCTATATAAAGGGGGGGGGGAGGGAGGGCAGCAACATCTCAGCCTTGGGCGCCTCCCTCCTCCCCTGCAACACCTCTCTCTCTCGTATAAGCTCGGCGAAGCCCTGCCGACATCCCGCTGCATCCACCACCACGCCGTCGTGCTGCTGGATCTCCATCAACCTCTCCTTCCCCCTTGCTGGATCAAGAAGGAGGAGACGTCGCTGCACCGTACGTGTGTTGAACGCGGAGGTGCCGTCCGTTCGGCACTCGGTCATCGGTGATTTGGATCACGGCGAGTACGACTCCGTCATCCACGTTCATTGGAACGCTTCCGCTCGCGATCTACAAGGGTATGTAGATGCACCCCTTTCCCTCGTTGCTAGTATACTCCATAGATGCATCTTGGTGAGCGTAGGAAAATTTTAAAATTATGCTACGATTCCCAACAGTGGTATCAGAGCCAGGCCTATGCGTAGTTACTATGCACGAGTAGAACACAAAGCAGTTGTGGGCGTTGATGTTGCCAATTCTTCTTGCCGCTACTAGTCGTTTCTTGTTTCGGCGGCATTGTAGGATGAAGCGGCCCGGACCGACCTTACACGTACGCTTACGTGAGACAGGTTCCACCGACTGACATGCACTAGTTGCATAAGGTGGCTAGCGGGTGTCTGTCTCTCCTACTTTAGTCGGAACGGATTCGATGAAAAGGGTCCTTATGAAGGGTAAATAGAAATTGGGAAATCACGTTGTGGTCTTCCGTAGGTAAGAAACGTTCTTGCTAGAAACCTACAAACCACGTAAAAATTTGCAACAACAATTAGAGGACGTCTAACTTGTTTTTGCAGCAAGTGCTATGTGATGTGATATGGCCAGAAGATGTGATGAATGATATATGTGATGTATGAGATTGATCATATTCTTGTAATAGGAATCACGACTTGCATGTCGATGAGTATGACAACCGGTAGGAGCCATAGGAGTTGTCTTTATTATTTTGCATGACCTGCGTGTCATTGAATAACGCCATGTAAATTACTTTACTTTGTTGCTAAACGCGTTAGCCATAGAAGTAGAAGTAATCGTTGGCGTGTCGACTTCATGAAGACACAATGATGGAGATCATGATGATGGAGATCATGGTGTCATGCCGGTGACGAAGATGATCATGGTGCCCCGAAGATGGAGATCAAAGGAGCATAATGATATTGGCCATATCATGTCACTATTTGATTGCATGTGATGTTTATCATGTTTTTGCATCTTATTTGCTTAGAACTATGGTAGTAAGTAAGATGATCCCTTATGATAATTTCAAGAAAGTGTTCACCCTAACTGTGCACCGTTGTGAAGGTTCGTTGTTTCGAAGCACCACGTGATGATCGGGTGTGATAGATTCTAACGTTCGAATACAACGGGTGTTGACGAGCCTAGCATGTACAGACATGGCCTCGGAACACACGCAATACACTTAGGTTGACTTGACGAGCCTAGCATGTACAGACATGGCCTCGGAACACGGAGGACCGAAAGGTCGAGCATGAGTCGTATAGAAGATACGATCAACATGGAGATGTTCACCGATCTTGACTAGTCCGTCTCACGTGATGATCGGACACGGCCTAGTTAAACTCGGATCATGTTTCACTTAGATGACTAGAGGGATGTCTATCTGAGTGGGAGTTCATTAAATAATTTGATTAGATGAACTTAATTATCATGAACTTAGTCTAAAATCTTTACACTATGTCTTGTAGATCAAATGGCCAACGTTGTCCTCAATTTCAACGCGTTCCTAGAGAAAACCAAGCTGAAAGATGATGGCAGCAACTATACGGACTGGATCCGGAACCTGAGGATCATCCTCATAGTAGCCAAGAAAGATTATGTCTTAGAAGCACCGCTAGGTGAAGCACCAATCCCTGAGAACCAAGACGTTATGAACGCTTGGCAGCAGCATGCTGATGATTACTCCCTCGTTCAGTGCGGCATGCTTTACAGCTTAGAACCGGGTCTCCAAAAGCGTTTTGAGAAACATGGAGCATATGAGATGTTCGAGGAGCTGAAATTGGTTTTCCAAGCTCATGCCCGGGTCGAGAGATATGAAGTCTCCGACAAGTTCTTTAGCTGTAAAATGGAGGAAAATAGTTCTGTAAGTGAGCACATACTCAGAATGTCTGGGTTGCACAACCGCTTGACTCAGCTGGGAGTTAATCTCCCGGATGACGCGATCGTTGACAAAATCCTTCAGTCGCTTCCACCAAGCTTCAAGAGCTTTGTGATGAACTACAATATGCAGGGGATGGAAAAGACCATTCCTGAGGTATATTCGATGCTGAAATCAGCGGAGGTGGAAATCAGAAAAGAACATCAAGTGTTGATGGTGAATAAAACCACTAAGTTCAAGAAGGGCAAGGGTAAGAAGAACTTCAAGAAGGACGGCAAGGGAGTTGCCGCGCCCGGTGAACCAGTTACTGGGAAGAAGCCAAAGAATGGACCCAAGCCTGAAACTGAGTGCTTTTATTGCAAGGGAAGTGGTCACTGGAAGCGGAACTGCCCCAAATACTTAGCGGACAAGAAGGCCGGCAACACCAAAGGTATATGTGATATACATGTAATTGATGTGTACCTTACCAGTACTCGTAGTAGCTCTTGGGTATTTGATACCTGTGCGGTTGCTCATATTTGTAACTCAAAACAGGAACTACGGAATAAACGGAGACTGGCGAAGGACGAGGTGACGATGCGCGTCGGGAATGGTTCCAAGGTCGATGTGATCGCCGTCGGCACGCTACCTCTGCATCTACCCACGGGATTAGTTTTAAACCTCAATAATTGTTATTTAGTGCCAGCTTTGAGCATGAACATTGTATCTGGATCTCGTTTAATTCGAGATGGCTACTCATTTAAATCCGAGAATAATGGTTGTTCTATTTATTTGAGAGATATGTTTTATGGTCATGCCCCGCTGGTCAATGGTTTATTTTTGATGAATCTCGAACGTGATGTTACACATGTTCATAGTGTGAATACCAAAAGATGTAAAGTTGATAACGATAGTCCCACATACTTGTGGCACTGCCGCCTTGGTCACATCGGTGTCAAGCGCATGAAGAAGCTCCATGCAGATGGACTTTTGGAGTCTCTTGATTACGAATCATTTGACACGTGCGAACCATGCCTCATGGGTAAGATGACCAAGACTCCGTTCTCCGGAACAATGGAGCGAGCAACCAACTTATTGGAAATCATACATACCGATGTGTGCGGTCCAATGAGTGTTGAGGCTCGCAGAGGATATCGTTATGTTCTCACTCTCACTGATGACTTAAGTAGATATGGGTATGTCTACCTAATGAAACACAAGTCTGAAACCTTTGAAAAGTTCAAGGAATTTTAGAGTGAGGTTGAGAATCAACATGACAGGAGAATAAAATTCTTACGATCAGATCGTGGTGGAGAATATTTAAGTCACGAGTTTGGTGCACACTTAAGGAAATGTGGAATAGTTTCACAACTCACGCCACCTGGAACACCTCAGAGAAATGGTGTGTCCGAACGTCGTAATCGCACTCTATTGGATATGGTGCGTTCTATGATGTCTCTTACCGATTTACCGCTCTCATTTTGGGGCTATGCTTTAGAGACTGCCACATTCACTTTAAATAGGGCTCCGTCGAAATCCGTTGAGACGACACCGTATGAATTATGGTTTGGGAAGAAACCTAAGCTGTCGTTTCTAAAAGTTTGGGGATGCGATGCTTATGTCAAGAAACTTCAACCTGAAAAGCTCGAACCCAAGTCGGAAAAATGCGTCTTCATAGGATACCCTAAGGAAACTATTGGGTATACCTTCTACCTCAGATCCGAAGGCAAGATCTTCGTTGCCAAGAACGGGTCCTTTCTGGAGAAGGAGTTTCTCTCGAAAGAATTGAGTGGGAGGAAAGTGGAACTTGATGAGGTGATAGTCACCCCTTCCGAACCGGAAAGTAGCGCAGCGTGGGAAGATGTTCCTGTGGTGCCTACACTGACTGGGGAGGAAGTTAATGATGATGATCATGAAGCTTCGGATCAAGTTGCTACTGAACTTCGTAGGTCCACAAGGACATGTTCCGCACCAGAGTGGTACGGCAACCCTGTCCTGGAAATCATGTTGTTAGACAACGGTGAACCTTCGAACTATGAAGAAGCGATGGCGGGCCCAGATTCCGACAAATGGCTAGAAGCCATGAAATCCGAGATAGGATCCATGAATGAAAACGAAGTATGGACTTTGACTGACTTGCCCGATGATCGGCGAGCCATAGAAAACAAATGGATCTTTAAGAAGAAGACAGACGCGGATGGTAATGTGACCATCTATAAGGCTCGACTTGTCGCTAAGGGTTATCGACAAGTTCAAGGGGTTGACTACGATGAGACTTTCTCACCGTAGCGAAGCTGAAGTCAGTCCGAATCATGTTAGCAATTGCCGCATACTATGATTATGAGATATGGCAGATGGACGTCAAAACGGCATTCCTTAACGGCTTCCTTAAGGAAGAGTTGTATATGATGCAGCCGGAAGGTTTTGTCGATCCTAAGAATGCTAACGAAGTATGCAAGCTCCAGCGCTCAATTTATGGGCTGGTGCAAGCATCTCGGAGTTGGAACATTCGCTTTGATGAGATGATCAAAGCGTTTGGGTTTACACAGACTTATGGAGAAGCCTGTGTTTACAAGAAAGTGAGTGGGAGCTCTGTAGCATTTCTCATATTATATGTGGATGACATACTATTGATGGGAAATGATATAGAATTCTTGGAAAGTATAAAGGCCTATTTGAATAAGTGTTTTTCAATGAAGGACCTTGGAGAAGCTGCTTATATATTAGGCATCAAGATCTATAGAGATAGATCGAGACGCCTCATTGGTCTTTCACAGAGTACATACCTTGACAAGATATTGAAGAAGTTCAATATGGATCAGTCCAAGAAGGGGTTCTTGCCTGTATTGCAAGGTGTGCAATTGAGCACGGCTCAATGCCCGACCACGGCAGAAGATAGAGAAAAGATGAGTGTCATCCCCTATGCCTCGGCCATAGGGTCTATTATGTATGCCATGCTATGTACCAGACCAGATGTAAACCTTGCCGTAAGTTTGGTAGGAAGGTACCAAAGTAATCCCGGCATGGAACACTGGACAGCGGTCAAGAATATCCTGAAGTACCTGAAAAGGACTAAGGATATGTTTCTCGTTTATGGAGGTGACGAAGAGCTCGTCGTAAAGGGTTACGTCGATGCTAGCTTCGACACAGATCTGGATGACTCGAAGTCACAAACCGGATACGTGTATATTTTGAATGGAGGAGCAGTAAGCTGGTGCAGTTGCAAGCAAAGCGTCATGGCGGGATCTACATGTGAAGCGGAGTACATGGCAGCCTCGGAGGCAGCACAGGAAGCAGTCTGGATGAAGGAGTTCATTACCGACCTAGGGGTGATTCCCAATGCGTCGGACCCGATGACTCTCTTCTGTGACAACACTGGAGCTATTGCCCTTGCGAAGGAGCCCAGGTTTCACAGGAAGACCAGGCATATCAAGCGTCGCTTCAACTCCATTCGTGAAAGTGTTCAAAATGGAGACATAGATATTTGTAAAGTACATACGGACCTGAATGTAGCAGATCCGTTGACTAAGCCTCTCCCTAGAGCAAAACATGATCAACACCAGGACGTAATGGGTGTTCGATTCATCACAATGTAACTAGATTATTGACTCTAGTGCAAGTGGGAGTCTGTTGGAAATATGCCCTAGAGGCAATAATAAATGGTTATTATTATATTTCTTTGTTCATGATAATCGTCTATTGTTCATGCTATAATTGTATTGTCCGGAAATCATAATACATGTGTGAATGCATAGACCACCACGTGTCCCTAGTAAGCCTCTAGTTGACTAGCTCGTTGATCAACAGATAGTCATGGTTTCCTGACTATGGACATTGGATGTCATTGATAACGGGATCACATCATTCTCCTGGACAAGACCCAATCCTAAGCATAGCATAAAAGATCGTGTAGTTTCGTTTGCTAGAGCTTTTCCAATGTCAAGTATCTTTTCCTTAGACCATGAGATCGTGCAACTCCCGGATACCGTAGGAGTGCTTTGGGTGTGCCAAACGTCACAACGTAACTGGGTGACTATAAAGGTGCACTACGGGTATCTCCGAAAGTGTCTGTTGGGTTGGCACGGATCGAGACTGGGATTTGTCACTCCGTGTGACGGAGAGGTATCTCTGGGCCCACTCGGTAATGCATCATCATAATGAGCTCAATGTGACTAAGGCGTTAGTCACGGGATCATGCATTGCGGTACGAGTAAAGAGACTTGCCGGTAACGAGATTGAACAAGGTATTGGGATACCGACGATCGAATCTCGGGCAAGTAACATACGATTGACAAAGGGAATTGCATACGGGATTGATTGAATCCTCGACACCGTGGTTCATCCGATGAGATCATCATGGAAGATGTGGGAGCCAACATGGGTATCCAGATCCCGCTGTTGGTTATTGACCGGAGAGGCTTCTCGGTCATGTCTGCATGTGTCCCGAACCCGTAGGGTCTACACACTTAAGGTTCGGTGACGCTAGGGTTGTAGAGATATGTGTATGCGGAAACCCGAAAGTTGTTCGGAGTCCCGGATGAGATCCCAGACGTCATGAGAGGTTCCGGAATGGTCCGGAGGTGAAGAATTATATATAGGAAGTCAAGTTTCGGCCACCGGGAAAGTTTCGGGGGTTACCGGTATTGTACCGGGACCACCGGAAGGGTCCCGGGGGTCCACCGGGTGGGGCCACCTGTCCCGGAGGGCCCCGTGGGCTGAAGTGGGAAGGGAACCAGCCCCTAGTGGGCTGGGCGCCCCCCCATGGGCCTCCCCCCATGCGCCTAGGGTTGCAAACCCTAGGGTGGGGGGGCTTCCCACTTGCCTTGGGGGGCAAGGCACCCCCCTTGGCCGCCGGCCAAACCCACCCTAGATGGGTTTGGCCGGCACCCCCCCTCCCAAGGGGGCCTATATAAAGGGGGGAGGGAGTGCAGCAACATCTCAGCCTTGGACGCCTCCCTCCTCCCCTGCAACACCTCTCTCTCTCGTATAAGCTCGGCGAAGCCCTGCCGACATCCCGCTGCATCCACCACCACGCCGTCGTGCTGCTGGATCTCCATCAACCTCTCCTTCCCCCTTGCTGGATCAAGAAGGAGGAGACATCGCTGCACCGTACGTGTGTTGATCGCGGAGGTGCCGTCCGTTCGGCACTCGGTCATCGGTGATTTGGATCACGGCGAGTACGACTCCGTCATCCACGTTCATTGGAACGCTTCCGCTCGCGATCTACAAGGGTATGTAGATGCACTCCTTTCCCTCGTTGCTAGTATACTCCATAGATGCATCTTGGTGAGCGTAGGAAAATTTTAAAATTATGCTACGATTCCCAACATGCAGCCCCTCTCCATCTCCCACCTATATATATGTGGGGGGACCGCTAGAACACACAAGATTGATTCCTAGCCGTGTGCGGCGCCCCCCTCCATAGTTTACGCCTCCGGTCATATTCACGTAGTGCTTAGACGAAGCCCTGCGCGGATCACTTCACCATCACCATCACCACGCCGTCGTGCTGACGGAACTCTCCCTTGACACTTTGCTGGATAAAGAGTTCGAGGGACGTCATCGAGCTGAACGTGTGCAGAACTCGGAGGTGCCGTACATTCGGTGCTTGATTGGTCGGAACGAGAAGAAGTTCGACTACATCAACCGCATTGTCAGACACTTCCGCTTTCGGTCTACGAGGGTAGATGGACACACTCTCCCCCTCTCATTGCTTTGCATCTCCTAGATAGATCTTGCGTGAGTGTAGGAATTTTTTTGAAATTGCATATTACGTTCCCAACAGTGGCATCCGAGCCAGGTCTATGCGTAGATGATATGCACGAGTAGAACACAAAGAGTTGTGGGCGGTGATAGTCATACTGCTTACCACCAATGTCTCATTTTGATTCGGCGGTATTGTTGGATGAAGCGGCCCGGACCAACCTTACATGACCACGTTCATGTGACCGGTTCCACTGACAGACATGGAACTAGTTTTGCATAAAGGTGGCTGGCGGGTGTCTGTTTCTCCAACTTTAGTTGAATCGAATTTGATTACGACTGGTCCTTGTTGAAGGTTAAAACAGAAAACTTGACAAAACACCGTTGTGGTTTTGATGCGTAGGTAAGGATGGTTCTTACTAGAAGCCCGTAGCAGCCATGTAAAACTTGCAACAACAAAGTAGAGGACGTCTAACTTGTTTTTGCGGGGCATGTTGTGATGTGATATGGTCAAGACATGATGTGATATACGTTGTTGTATGAGATGATCGTGTTTTCTAGAAGTTATCGGCAACTGGCAGGAGCCTTATGGTTGTCTCTTTATTGTATGAAATGCAAACGCCATGTAATTGCTTTACTTTATCACTATGCATTAGCGACAGTTGTAGAAGCAATAGTTGGCGAGACGACAATGACGCTACGATGGAGATCAAGGTGTCAAGTTGGTGATGATTGAAATGATGATGGTGCTTTGGAGATGGAGATCAAAGGCACAAGATGATGAGGCCATATCATGTCACATATTTTGATTGCATGTGATGTTTATGCATCTTATTTTGCTTAGTACGGCGGTAGCATTATAAGATGATCCCTCACTAAAATTTCAAGGTATAAGTGTTCTCCGTGAGTATGCACCGTTGCGACAGTTCGTCCTGCCGAGACACCACGTGATGATCGGGTGTGATAAGCTCTACGTTCACATACAACGAGTGCAAGATAGTTTTGCACATGCGGAATACTCGGGTTAAACTTGACGAGCCTAGCATGTATAGACATGGCCTCGGAACACTGGAGACCGAAAGGTCGAACGTGAATCGTATAGTAGATATGATCAATATAGAGATGTTCACCATTGAAAACTACTCCATCTCACGTGATGATCGGACATGGTTTAGTTGATATGGATCACGTGATCATTTAGATGACTCGAGGGATGTCTATCTAAGTGGGAGTTCTTAAGTAATATGATTAATTGAACTTTAATTTATCATTAACTTAGTCCTGATAGTATTTGCAAATTATGTTGTAGATCAATAGCTTGCGTTGTAGCTCCCTTATGTTTTTGATATGTTCCTAGAGAAAAAACTAAGTTGAAAGATGATAGTAGCAATGATGCGGACTGGGTCCGTGATCTAAGGTTTATCCTTGTTGCTGCATAGAAGAATTATGTCCTTGATGCACCGCTAGGTGACGGACCTATTGCAGGAGCAAATGCAGATGAAATGAACGTTAGGCAAGCTCGGCATGATGACTACTTGATAGTTTAGTGCGCCATGCTTTACGGCTTAGAACCGGGACTTCAAAAATCGGAGAAGTGCGTCTTCATAGGATACCCAAAAGAAACTGTTGGGTACACCTTCTATCACAGATCCGAAGGCAAGATCTTTGTTGCTAAGAATGGATCCTTTCTAGAGAAGGAGTTTCTCTCGAAAGAAGTGAGTGGGAGGAAAGTACAACTTGTTGAGGTAATTGTACCTTCTCTCTAATTGGAAAGTAGCTCATCACCGAAAACCGTTCCCGTGATGCCTGCACCAACTAGTGAGGAAGCTAATGATAATGATCATGAAACTTCGGATCAAGTTACTACCGAACCACGTAGGTCAACCAGAGCACATTCCGCACCAGAGTGGTACGGTAATCCTATTTTGGAAATCATGTTACTAGACCATGACGAACCTACGAACTATGAGGAAGAAATGATGAGCCCAAATTCTGATAAATGGCTTGAGGCCATGAAATCTGAGATAGGATCCATATATGAGAACAAAGTATGGACTCTGATTGAATTGCCCGATGATCGGCGAGCCATTGAGAATAAATGGATCTTCAAGAGGAAGATGGATGCTGATAGTAGTGTTACTATCTACAAAGCTCGAATTGTCGCAAAAGGTTTTCGACAAGTTCAAGGTGTTGACTATGATGAGATTTTCTCACTTGTATCGATGCTTAAAGTCTATCTGAATCATGTTAGCAATTGCTGCATTTTAGGAAATCTGGCAAATGGATGTCAAAACTGCATTCCTTAATGGATTTATGAAAGAAGAGTTGTATATGATGCAACCAGAAGGTTTTCTCAATCCTAAAGGTGCTAACAAAGTGTGCAAAGCTCCAGCGATCCATTTATGGACTTGTGCAAGCATCTCGGAGTTGGAATATACGCTTTGATGAGTTGGTCAAAGCATATACAGACTTGCGGTGAAGCCTATATTTACAAGAAAGTGAGTGGGAGCACTACAACCTTTCTGATAAGTATATGTGAATGACATATTGTTGATCGGAAATGATGTAGAATTTTCTGGAAAGCATAAAGGAGTGTTTGAAAGGAGTTTTTTCAAAGAAAGACCTCAGTGAAGCTACTTACATATTGGGCATCAAGATCTATAAAGATGGATCAATACGCTTGATAAGACTTTTGATGAGTACATACCTTGATAAGAATTTGAAGGAGTTCAAAATGGATTAGTCAAAGAAGCAGTTCTTGCCTGAGTTGTAAGGTATGAAGTTGAGTAAGACTCAAAAACCCGACCATGGCAGAAGATAGAGAGAGAATGGAAGTCATTCCCTATGCCTCAGCCATTGGTTCTATAAAGTATGCTATGCTGTGTACTAGACCTATTGTGTACCTTGCCATGAGTTTGGCAAGGGGGTACAATAGTGATCTAGGAGTGGATCACTTGACAGTGGTCAAAGTTATCCTTAGTTATCTAAGAGGACTAAGGAAATATTTCTCGGTTATTGAGGTAATAAAGAGTTCATCGTAAAGAGTTACATCAATGCACGATTTTACACCGATCCAGATAACTCTGAGTCTCAATCTCGATACATATTGAAAGTGGGAGCAATTAGCACTACAAAAAAAGACACATCCGTGACATTTTGGGCCGAACGAAATTTTTTTGTCATACTTATGACACTTCTATGACGATAATTGTGACAAAACCCGGTATCATCATAGATGTGGTGGGGTCCTACTTCTATGACAAAAAATCATGATTGAAAATGGGCTTTTCGTCCTAGGCGGGCCGGAGACGCAGCTGCATGACATTTTTTGGGCCGTCCATGACGGGAAAAACCGTGGTAGAAGCGAGGGCGAGGAAAATATCGGGGAGTTCCCGATTACGGTGGGTGGTCGGGGGCCGAGCTATGCATGTTTCTCTCGTACGTACGCGCGTGTGTGCGAGGCATTGGGCTCTAACTGAACCCGAGCGAGGCGTTGGGCTCTAACTGAACCCGAGCGATTGCACTAGCTACGTTACTGAACCCGAGCGATCGATCCCTTGCCGTTAATTGAACCCGAGTGATTCCTTCGCTACTGCTACTAACTGAAGTCGATCGAACACTGTTGCCTCCTTCCCTTGATGAACAGTGAGAGTTGTTGGGGGGGGGGTTGGATGAACAGTTCCCGGTGGGGGTTCGATGAACAGGACCCCGTGGTAGTAGAGGCCATTGCCGCTGGATGAACAGGACCCCGATCGATCGAGCTGGTGGATGTACAGGACCCTGTGGAGGGGTGGATGAACAGGACCCCATGGAGGGCTGGTTGAACAGTAGCCGGTGGAGGGCTGGATGAACAGTAGCCCGTGGAGGGGTGGTTGAAGAGGACCCTGTGGAGAGGGCTGGTTGAATAGTAGCCGGTGGAGGAGCGCGCGATGGAGGCTGGATGAACAGGAGCCCGTGGATGAACAGTCGCAGGTGGAGGCTGGAGGAGGTCGACGGTGGATGAACAGTAGCCCGTGGAGGCAGTCCATGGTGGAGATGAACAGTATCCCGTGGAGTCCCGTTTTGCGGTACGCCACACCCCTCCCGATGAATAGGACCCCCGTTTCGACCGTAGCGCTCCAACACAAGTTTGTTTCCTCCGTTTTGCGGTACGCCACACCCCTCCCGATCAACAGGACCCCGTTTCGATCGTAGGAGGTCCGTTTCCTCCGTTTTGCGGTACACCAGACCCCTCCTGATGAACAGGATCCTGTTTTGACCGTGGCCGATCGAACACAAGGCCTTTTCCTCCATTCTACGGTACGCCGGGCCTCGTTTCCATCGCTTGTTCCGTCCAAGCCGGTTGGCTCCCGATGAACAGCACGCGTTCCGTTGCCTCGCGATGAACACGACGCATTCCATTGCCTCCCCATGAACACGACGCCGACGCAGTTTCTCCGTTTCGACCCAGCCATGTACACGAGCCCTGGCCATACATATGCGCGAGTAGGCGTTCGAGACCCCGCCCGTATGTACGTATGTGGTCATATTTTCTTTCTTGCACCCTGGCCGTTGTACGTACGTGTACATGCTACGTGCGCGCCTCTACTACGACACGTGCGCACCTCTACATCGACCAGTATGTACGTACACGTTCGCGACCAGAATGACAACGCTATGTACGCTTCGAACAGGTGGGTCCCGACTGTCAGGCACTTCCTTGCTTGCGAAGATGTAGCTGGTGGGTCCCAGCAGTCAGGGGGGACACGTTTTTTTCATGAAATACGGTGGCCCGTCCGGTGGGTCCCCGCTGTCAGGTGAAGGAATCATTATTTTCCGTGTAATAAGGAGGCACTTCCTTGCTGCGGCCGTGGACCCAGATGCCAGCCTCTCCACGTACAGTACTCTTCCGATGGAAGTCGTTCGCTGACCACATTGACCACGCCACGCCGAGAGCACCAAGGCGGTGGACGGCGAGGCCTAGGAAGGGAACGACGCGGAGCCGGGGAAGATGCGACAGTGGATGCCCATGCGGAGAGGAGTACAAGGGTTCACTGGTTCGGCTGCGATGTGAGGTTGCCGTCGCCGCAGGGCCTGGCCAGTGGTGGGAGTAGTAGGGGCTGTGAGGCCTCCGCGGCAGCACAGCCAACCATGGGAGGCAGGAGCAGGCGGCACGACCGGCGCTGCTTTGGGCGGCTGGAGCAAGAAGACCAGAGGTTGAAGAAGCACGACGACCGTTGGATGGACATCGTACGGTCACTGCAGCTAGAATCGTTTATATTGACTAAGTTGACAAAGCCCTTGGTACGCGTCAACTTAGTAGGCCCACAGGTCAGCCTCAGAAACGGTGCGCCCCAGATGTCAGGGGGAGGAATCATTTTTTGGGCGGCTGAAGCTAGAATATCCGAGATTGAAGAAGAAGCACGACATCTGTTGGATGGACATCCAATGGACACTGCTGCTAGAACCGTGTGTTGACTATACGTTGACAAAGCCTTGCATGCGCGTCAACTTAGTTTCTTTTGTAGGCCCACAAGTGTGTGGCAGAGAACTTATGGCCCATTTGCGATTTGTAAGAATGTACATCCCATTTTTGAATTCTAATGGAATTTACTACAACCCATTTACAGTTTGTTAAAAGTACATCCCATTTTCTAGCTAGGGCAACAATTAATAATTTCAACCAACTGTTCAAAACAGAATTAAATAAAATTTCCCACATTTTGATGGGATCCGAAATATTTTTGTCCCGAAATTTCTGGTCAGATTAAATAAATTTCAATATAAATTTGTATTACGTAAAAATCCAACGAAACATTGCACGCACAACAATTAATGAAATTAAAATTTTCTAAATCCAAAAGTAATATTTTATAAACTAATTACGTGTTTGGTGCATTTTTTATAGTTACTGCCTAGTTTTATAATTACATCCCATTTATTATTTTTAAAGCCCATTTTCTTGTTAAGCCTAATGCATCATCCCTCCTAGGAAAGATTTGTAGCCTAGCGGGGCGGAGAATAACAAGTTGACCCGGATTGTGTACAACTGCCGGCCTAGTTGCATTGCTGATGTTGAAAAAAAGGCCTGTGTAGTACAGTACAACCTTACATGGCTACTCAGCCCACATTTAGCGACGCCGGAAAGACCCAAACAAGGCTTTTGTACAACATTTTGAAGTCCCTGAGCGCAACTAATAACTTAAGAGTAAAGTTAGAGTACAGTGGAACCTAATTAAAAGCTATCACGAGCGAAGAAATAATTCAACGGGTCCCACTTGTGCGTGTGCGTGTGTGTGTGTGTGTGTGTGTTTGTGAGTGTGGGTGTGGGGGTGTGTGTGTGTGAGAGAGAGAGAGAGACCCATCGGTCGATGCTCGTAAATACATCTTTCAGCCATATGCATTGCTGATGCTCAGTAAAAACTTATATAGTTGACACAATCATATAGAACATCATAGCACACTGAACTTGCATACAAAAAATTCACGCAGGCGGCACAATCAGGGTAGAAGCTGTGGATCGCTACGGGTAGGGCTGTGTTGAAACCAACGAACTCGTACATAACGGTTCATCGTCTTTATCAATGACGGGGAAATATCTTGAATGTTGTGCAAAGAAAACAGACAGACAACACAATATATAAGTTCTGCTAGAAAATTAAGTTGACGTACAGCCCTTTCTAAAAAAAGTTTAGGTAAAAAAATAGAACAAGTCACAATCAAATGTACTGGCACATCAGTGCTTCACACCCACAGCTCGAATTTAACCAGTATCTGACAAGATTCAGTTGTTACCTCAAATTAGAGCACATCCAGGCAGCCAGCCCTGCCTCTTCTCCCAAAGAAGCAGTGGCCTCCGCCGCGCGATGGAGTAGGCCCTGTGCCATCCATCGTTCCGAGCAACACAGGGAAAGTCTGACGTTAACTCCTGTAATGGACGTCGTCGACGCCCCCGAGCACCAGCGGCGGCGGCAGGACTCCGATTGATGGATTGACCACTTCTTCGACATGCATGAACACTCGATACAGGTACATCCCTAACGTGGTCCGCGGCGGCCTTGGTGGCGACGAATAGTACAACCTCGGTTCCTGCACCGGTATCTCAACACCAATCACCTTCAGTATGGTGGACGGCTTCTTCATCCATGCCATAACCGTCAGAGCTCAGTTGTCTGGAGGAACAAACATACTTACGAGCTCACCTCCAAGGTCGTTGATAAGCTCATTCATGGACTCATTGTTCCAAGCACGTCGAGGCATACCGTGGAAGGTAAGCTTTGTTAAAAACTCAAGCTCAGAGGGCACCGAGCCCCATCCTGGGTGCCACCGATCAAAGCTCACCAGCACGCCATCACAGAACAAACGCCGGGAAGATTCGAACACACGACTGCAGTCGAAAGTTGTCCGGAACCTGACAAAGAAATCAGCCGGTGGCGGACAGACTTCGACGAGCAAGTCACTTATTTGGATGCCGTGTGCAATGCCAAGAGCTTTGACAAGGTCGTCCGGCGAGACGGGAGGCCGGTCGCCGTTGATGGTTACCATCAGAACTTTGCCGGTAAACTGGTCGTCAAGTGCCGCCATGCCACTATTGAGCGACAATACGCTGCGCCCGAAGGCAGGACGGACCTCAGGATCTCCGGCTCGGAGATCCGTGTTGACCGGCGACATGATAGTGCGCTTGAGTACAGGGAGTACAGGAGGGGGATTTGGGGGAACTGGAGTAGGAATCAAGATTCCAGAGGTGGGGGAGGGGCGGGAGATTGGGGATGAAAAGGTAGCATGAATTTCAAACACGCGCCAATATGCTCTCGGCGCGCAAGCGCACGAAAACACCGGTGGCGCCCACATGTCGGCCTAAGAGTCCCTATTATTTTTTTAGAGCACGACCTTTTTTAGGATCTTTTGAGAGCCCGTCCCGAGAGTCATAATTGACCTATTTGGCATTGCGTTACTACTCGGCCCATATTCAACGACACCTCACTGGCCCAAACAAGTGTACATCATCGAAAAGACACTAAGCTCAAATTATAACTTGAAAAAGGAGAAATACTCTGAACACTGGAGAATGGTGATGCCCTCATTTAGCCCACTGCTACCTCTTGAGCACTGCGTTGGTTTTCCCTTGAAGAGGAAAGGGTGATGCAGCAAAGTAGCGTAAGTATTTCCCTCAGTTTTTGAGAACCAAGGTATCAATCCAGTAGGAGGCTACGCGCGAGTCCCTCGCACCTACACAAAACAAATAAATCCTCGCAACCAACGCGATAAGGGGTTGTCAATCCCTACACGGCACTTACGAGAGTGAGATCTGATAGATATGATAGGATAATATTTTTGGTATTTTTGTGATAAAGATGCAAAGTAAAATAAAAGCAAAGTAAAAGGCAACGGAAATAACTAAGTGTTGGAAGATTAATATGATCCTATTACTCCACACATCGACCGCTATCCAGCATGCATCTAGAGTATTAAGTTCATAAGAATAGAGTAACGCCATAAGCAAGATGACATGATGTAGAGGGATAAATTCATGCAATATGATAAAAAAAAACCATCTTGTTATCCTCGATGGCAACAATACTATACGTGCCTTGCTTCCCCTACTGTCACTGGGAAAGGACACCGCAAGATTGAACCCAAAGCTAAGCACTTCTCCCATTGCAAGAAAGATCAATCTAGTAGGCCAAACCAAACTGATAATTCTAAGAGACTTGCAAAGATAACCAATCATACATAAAAGAATTCAGAAGATTCAAATATTGTTCATAGATAAACTTGATCATAAACCCACAATTCATCGGTCTCAACAAACACACCGCAAAAGAAGATTACATCGAATAGATCTCCACGAGAGAGGGGGAGAACATTGCATTGAGATCCAAAAAGAGAGAGAAAGCCATCTAGCTACTAACTATGGACCCGAAGGTCTGAGGTAAACTACTCACACTTCATCCGAGAGGCTATGGTGTTGATGTAGAAGCCCTCCGTGATGGATGCCCCCTCCGGCGGAGCTCCGGAACAGGCCCCAAGATGGGATCTCGTGGGTATAGAAGGTTGCGGTGGTGGAATTAGGTTTTTGGCTCCGTATCTGATCGTTTGGGGGTACGTAGGTATATATAGGAGGAAGGAGTATGTCGGTGGAGCAACAGGGGGCCCACGAGGGTGGAGGGCGCGCCCTAGGGGGGTAGGCGCGCCAAGTCTCCTGGATCATGTTCGTTCCGAAAATCACGTTCCCGAAGGTTTCATTCCGTTTGGACTCCGTTTGATATTCTTTTTCTGCGAAACTCAGAAATAGGCAAAAAACAGCAATTCTGGGCTGGGCCTCCGGTTAGTAGGTTAGTCCCAAAAATAATATAAAAGTGAATATTAAAGCCCAATAATGTCCAAAACAAAAGATAATATAGCATGGAGCAATCAAAAATTATAGATATGTTGGAGACGTATCAAGCATCCCCAAGCTTAATTCTTGCTCGTCCTCGAGTAGGTAAATGATAAAAACAGAATTTTTGATGCAGAGTGCTACTTGGCATAATTTTCAATGTAATTCTTCTTAATTGTGGTATGAATATTCAGATCCGAAAGATTCAAGATAAAAGTTCATATTGACATAAAAATAATAATACTTCAAGCATACTAACTAAGCAATTATGTCCTCTCAAAATAACATGGCCAAAGAAATTCATCCCTACAAAATCATATAGTTTAGTCATGCTCTATCTTCGTCTCACAAAAATGCTCTCATCATGCACAACCCCGATGACAAGCCAAGCAATTGTTTCATACTTTAGTAATCTCAAACTTATAAACCCTCACGCAATACATGAGCGCGAGCCATGGATATAGCACTATGGGTGGAATAGAGTATGATGATGGGGGTTATGTGGAGAAGACAAAAAAGGAGAAAGTCTCACATCAACGAGGCTAATCAATGAGCTATGGAGATGCCCATCGATTGATGTTAATGCAAGGAGTAGGGATTGCCATGCAACGGATGCACTAGAGCTATAAATATATGAAAGCTCAACAAAAGAAACTAAGTGGGTGTGCATCCAACTTGCTTGCTCACGAAGACCTAGGGCACTTGAGGAGGCCCATTGTTGGAATATACAAGCCAAGTTCTATAATGAAAAATTCCCACTAGTATATGAAAGTGACAAAACAAGAGACTCTCTATCATGAAGATTATGGTGCTACTTTGAAGCACAAGTGTGGTAAAGGATAGTAACATTGTCCCTTCTCTCTTTTTCTCTCTTTTTTTGGGCCTTCTCTTTTTTTATGGCCTTTCTCTCTCTCTTTTTTATATTCCTCACTTGGGACAATGCTCTAGAAAATGATGATCATCACACTTCTATTTATTTACAACTCAATGATTACAACTCGATACTAGAACAAAGTATGACTCTATATGAATGCCTTCGGCGGTGTACCGGGATATGCAATGAACCAAGAGTGACATGTATAAAAGAATTATGAACGGTGACTTTGCCACGAATACTATGTCAACTACATGATCATGCGAAGCAATATGACAATGATGAACGTGTCATGATAAACTGGATGGTGGAAAGTTGCATGGCAATATATCTCGGAATGGCTATGGAAATGCCATAATAGGTAGGTATGGTGGCTGTTTTGAGGAAGATATAAGGAGGTTTATGTGTGAAAGAGCGTATCATATCACGGGGTGTGGATGCACCGGCGAAGTTTGCACCAACTCTCAATGTGAGAAAGGGCAATGCACGGTACCGAAGAGGCTAGCAATGGTGGAAAGGTGAGAGTGCGTATAATCCATGGACTCAACATTAGTCATAAAGAACTCACATACTTATTGCAAAAATCTACAAGTCATCAAAAACCAAGCACTACGCGCATGCTCCTAGGGGATAGATTGGTAGGAAAAGACCATCGCTCGTCCCCGACCGCCACTCATAAGGAAGACAATCAAAGAACACCTCATGTTTCAAATTTGTTACATAACGTTTACCATACGTGCATGCTACGGGACTTGCAAACTTCAACACAAGTATTTCTCAAATTCACAACTACTCAACTAGCACAACTTTAATATCACTACCTCCATGTCTCAAAACAATCATCAAGCATCAAACTTCTCTTAGTATTCAACACACTCATAAGAAAGTTTTTACTAATCTTGAATACCTAGCATATTAGGATTATTTAAGCAAATTACCATGCTAATTAAGACTCTCAAAATAATCTAAGTGAAGCATGAGAGATCAATAGTTTCTATAAAACAAATCCACCACCGTGCTCTAAAAGATATAAGTGAAGTACTAGAGCAAAAACTATATAACTCAAAAGATATAAGTGAAGCACATAGAGTATTCTAATAATTTCCGAATCATGTGTGTCTCTCTCAAAAGGTGTGTACAGCAAGGATGATTGTGGTAAACTAAAAATCAAAGACTCAAATCATACAAGACGCTCCAAGCAAAACACATATCATGTGGTGAATAAAAATATAGCTCCAAGTAAAGTTACCGATGGAAGTAGACGAAAGAGGGGATGCCTTCCGGGGCATCCCCAAGCTTTGGCTTTTTGGTGTCCTTAGATTATCTTGGGGGTGCCATGGGCATCCCCAAGCTTAGGCTCTTGCCACTCCTTGTTCCATAATCCATCAAATCTTTCACCCAAAACTTGAAAACTTCACAACACAACACTTAGCAGAAAATCTCGTGAGCTCCGTTAGCGAAAGAAAACAAAAGACCACTTCAAGGTACTGTAATGAACTCATTCTTTATTTATATTGGTGTTAAACCTACTGTATTCCAACTTCTCTATGGTTTATAAACTATTTTACTAGCCATAGATTCATCAAAATAAGCAAACAACACACGAAAAACAGAATCTGTCAAAAACAGAACAGTCTGTAGTAATCTGTAACTAACGCAAACTTCTGGAACTCCAAAAAATCAGCAAAAATAGGAAGACCTAGACAATTTGTTTATTGATCAGCAGCAATTGGAATCAATATTTTATCACGTTCTGGTGATTTTTAACAATTATTTTCGTGAACAGAAAGTTTCTGGAAATTACAGCAAGATCAAATAACTATCATCCAAGAAGATCCTATAGGTTTAACTTGGCACAAACACTAATTAAAACATAAAAACACATCTAACCAGAGGCTAGATCAAATATTTATTCCTAAACAGAAAAAAAATCAAAAAACTAAAAATAAAATTGGGTTGCCTCCCAACAAGCGCTATCGTTTAACGCCCCTAGCTAGGCATAAAAGCAAGGATAGATCTAGGTGTTGCCATCTTTGGTAGGCAATTCTTCAATAAGACATCTATCACCCTTTAGAGTTTCTTTCTTTTTATTAATTATCAAGCTTCTAGGAACAAGATCGAAAAATTCATTTGTAGCAAATGGTTCCTTAATGATAGCAAAAAGATTGGGATGAATACTTATAGATTTAAGATCCACAATTTCCTTACTAGAGGATTCACCCTTATTTTTAGGAACATACATAAGCTTGGCAATTTTACTTGGAGGATTTGGAGTATTCTTTACAGAAGAAAAAGCGGTTCCCAAGTTGGTAATGATACCCTCAAGTTTATCGATTCTAGTGGAATCTTGATTTATTCTCTCATTAACTATGGGTTCCTTCTCCTTAATATTTTTCAAAGTGACTCCTACCTTAGATCCATATTGGGTAATTTGGTTATGGATCTTTTTATCCAGATTTTCAATTAACTCTACGGTAGCAACTTTATTTTCAATAATTTCAAGTCTTTGCATTACATGCTCCAAAGTTAACATAGTTCCATTAACCAAAAGAGGTGGTGAGCCAAATAAATCTATCATAGCATTATAAGAGTCAAATGTATGGCTACCCAAGAAATTCCCTTCGGTAATGGTATCAAGAATATATCTATACCAAGGATTAGCGCCTACATAAAAATTGCGGAGAAGAACGGAAGTAGATTGCTTCCTGGCAGATCTATTTTGAGCATTACAAATTCTATACCAAGCGTCTTTTAGATTTTGTCCTTCCCTTTGTTTAAAATTGAGAACTTCATTTTCGGGAGACAACGGAGAAGATAAAGGACTAGCCATGACGGCAAGGCAAGCAAACGGAAAAGAGGCAAACGGAAAAGAGAGGGCGAATAAAACGGCAAGGGTGAAGTGGGGGAGAGGAAAACGAGAGGCAAATGGCAAATAATGTAATGCGGGAGATAAGGGTTTGTGATGGGTACTTGGTATGTTGACTTTTGCGTAGACCTCCCCGGCAACGGCGCCAGAAATCCTTCTTGCTACCTCTTGAGCACTGCGTTGGTTTTCCCTTGAAGAGGAAAGGGTGATGCAGCAAAGTAGCGTAAGTATTTCCCTCAGTTTTTGAGAACCAAGGTATCAATCCAGTAGGAGGCTACGCGCGAGTCCCTCGCACCTACACAAAACAAATAAATCCTCGCAACCAACGCGATAAGGGGTTGTCAATCCCTACACGGTCACTTACGAGTGTGAGATCTGATAGATATGATAGGGTAATATTTTTGGTATTTTTGTGATAAAGATGCAAAGTAAAATAAAAGCAAAGTAAAAGCAACGGAAATAACTAAGTGTTGGAAGATTAATATGATGAAGATAGACCCGGGGGCCATAGGTTTCACTAGTGGCTTCTCTCAAGAGCATAAGTATTTTACGGTGGGTGAACAAATTACTGTTGAGCAATTGACAGAATTGAGCATAGTTATGAGAATATCTAGGTATGATCATGTATATAGGCATCACGTCCGAGACAAGTAGACCGACTCCTGCCTGCATCTACTACTATTACTCCACACATCGACCGCTATCCAGCATGCATCTAGAGTATTAAGTTCATAAGAACAGAGTAACGCCTTAAGCAAGATGACATGATGTAGAGGGATAAATTCATGCAATATGATAAAAACCCCATCTTGTTATCCTCGATGGCAACAATACTATACGTGCCTTGCTGCCCCTACTGTCACTGGGAAAGGACACCGCAAGATTGAACCCAAAGCTAAGCACTTCTCCCATTGCAAGAAAGATCAATCTAGTAGGCCAAACCAAACTGATAATTCGAAGAGACTTGCAAAGATAACCAATCATACATAAAAGAATTCAGAAGATTCAAATATTGTTCATAGATAAACTTGATCATAAACCCACAATTCATCGGTCTCAACAAACACACCGCAAAAGAAGATTACATCGAATAGATCTCCACGAGAGAGGGGGAGAACATTGTATTGAGATCCAAAAAGAGAGAGAAAGCCATCTAGCTACTAACTATGGACCCGAAGGTCTGAGGTAAACTACTCACACTTCATCTGAGAGGCTATGGTGTTGATGTAGAAGCCCTCCGTGATGGATGCGCCCTCCGGCGGAGCTCCGGAACAGGCCCCAAGATGGGATCTCGTGGGTACAGAAGGTTGCGGTGGTGAATTAGGTTTTTGGCTCCGTATCTGATCATTTGGGGGTACGTAGGTATATATAGGAGGAAGGAGTACGTCGGTGGAGCAACAGGGGCCCCACGAAGGTGGAGGGCGCGCCCTAGGGGGGTAGGCGCGCCCCCTACCTCGTGGCTTCCTCTTTTGTTTCTTGACGTAGGGTCCAAGTCTCCTGGATCATGTTCGTTCCGAAAATCACGTTCCCGAAGGTTTCATTCCGTTTGGACTCCGTTTGATATTCTTTTTCTGCGAAACTCTGAAATAGGCAAAAACAGCAATTCTGGGCTGGGCCTCCGGTTAGTAGGTTAGTCCCAAAAATAATATAAAAGTGAATATTAAAGCCCAATAATGTCCAAAACAAAAGATAATATAGCATGGAGCAATCAAAAATTATAGATACGTTGGAGACGTATCACCCACCAGTAGTTTGAGACAATAAACAGTTTGAAACAACGATATATACAACATTCAAACACTGACTAGTGACTACTACTGACATAAATAGCAAGACATGATAGTTCATTAGAAGTCTTGCTACACCACCAAAACGCACCCATCTGCAGCGCTCAGACTCTCGTGATCCAGACGAGAATGACATTCTAAATAGAGGCAACTATTACATAGTAAGAGTGACATAGACGAGGATGACCAAATGACAAGGAATATGCATAACAAAAGAGATAACTACCCATCCAGAACAAGCAGCAAAGACAACAAGTCATTCGAAGAGGGATGATCCAACACCATCATAATTTGTAGGCCCGGTTCAGCCACCAGTGATCCGGAGACACCAGTACTCCACCCTTTCGATGCAACAGCCCAATTACCTATCAACCTGAAGGCTTGAACACATCACTGCCTGTCGGACTCGACACATCCAAGGATCAAAGTTAATCCAGATGCCTTTGTCATTCTCACCTTCTTTTGGCTGCAGGCTGTATCGCTGACAATCAGGGGAGTTTGCTCCCGAACTCCTAGGGATCGTCATGTAGACACAGTTTTCCATAGCAAACAGAACCTCTCTGCCATCAAGGTCCTTGCCAACGGTGATCTCCTGGTTAATCGGATAATTGAGTCCGAGAAATAGAGAGTGTGAACCAAGGCAGTTTACCCGCCTCCAACTCAAAAATCCTGAAGGCCCCAACAAGCTGGTATCCTACTCATAGACGTAACAGCCATTGTCCGGAAACTCACGTATTTCACGGTGCTTGCATACAGTGGGGTTTTTGCAATATAACTTTTCCGGCTCATGTGTCCGAATGATCATCAGTCTTTTGCCATCGTTTGATCGAGCGAGGAACCAGTTGTGCTTCCCTGTTTTTGGCAAAGGTGGTGTGATTACAAAGGGCAGTAACTGTAGGGACACTGCATCATATCAAAAAGGACAGGCATTGTTAATGTAAGATCAACATTGTTCATAGTATGAGTAGGATAATGCAAGAAATAGCATTGATATGTCCCTGTTGGAACTGGGAGGAAAATACAGGGAAATGTATACTGGGTTCGAAAATATAGAAGTTCCATGCATGGTTATACTCATGTTAAACTACCATGTCATGCATGTTATGTAACCATGTTCTGTCCTCACAAACAAATTCTTCAAGGAAACTAACAGACCATGCATTGTTATATACTCATGTTCTGTGGGCAAAATTTTGTGAGCATATTATTCTAGCCATTGATTGCTGAAGGGCGAACATAGGTATGTACACATGGTAAGCATTACAGGATTTCACTACTTCCAAATATAGAGTTCTCCATATGCACATTTACTTCCCTAATGTATGGTTAGATGAAACCAACAATGTGATGCATGTTTCTACATCATGAAAATGAGAAAACTAACATGGCCCTTAATACACACTCATATTTAGTACTATATAGATTACTATAAAATAAGGAGAATATCAATATCTTCCTAACCGTTTGATTATTTAGGGGTACAAATTGGCTGTAATGACATGGTCACAATCGCATGAATTAACTCATTCCAAATATAGCTGATTTACGGTGTCTCTAATACATTGCCATAGTTCTACTCAAATTCTGCTCAAATAGGGATATGTCAATCATCACAAAAATTTCAAACAGTGTCATGGTGTCATCATTAACATCAGACGGAAACAACTTACTCGCGGCGTCCCAGCAATACGTGGTGCCATCTGCTTTGTCGATCGCGTAGATGATGCCATTGTGTTCAATAGCATCACAGAAGTGTGTATCAGCTTTGACGATGATCCACTACGAGCTGAGCTGTCTCCAGCTAAAGAAGGCACCGGCGGAAAGATAGGCGAGTCCCTTGTCGAACAAGGCAATTAGCTTGAAGTCTGCGTAATCCGCATGTCATGTGGGCACTTGGCAGATTACAATCTTTTGCAAAACAAGGTGCGTCCAACTGACGACGTAATCTAGTGTCACGACCGGTTTTCCAATAAAAATGTTTATTTAGAAACCGATCCCTTTTACGGACCAGTAGAGAAGAATCCTTCTCACTGGTAGACAATTTCTTGATCACAGAAGAAAAACCAGGAGTACTAAATATAATACAAGTTTGAGCGGAGACTTCTCAACAATTTATTACAAACACGCCGATATTACACATAAAGGCGGATATGGTGGCATAACTACTGACTCACAAATAGAAGCGGTGGTGAATATGTCACAGTGAAGTGGGTGACATGACTCCTGAAATCTAACAGCTCATCGAGCATCGGAGTGAGGCTCGAGGATACTTATTGTGGGTGGCGGAAGCGTATATAATACAAGTGACCAACATCCAGGATCGCACGGGACTGACTGGGACTCCTCTAGGCGTCGGACTCACTATCAAACTCTTCATCCATGAGATCGCCTTCGTCCACATCTGGCCAAATCAACAAGCCAGGTGAGTACTATGAAAGTACTCGCAAGACAGTTTGGACATAAGATATAACAAATGCAAGCATGATGCATATGAACAGATTAATAATGCGCACTCAGACAATGAGATAGCAATGCATGGGCAATGCGCACTCAGCCGGGCGGTAGTCCTCCCGAAATCCCAACGTAATACTGAAGGCCAATCGAGTGTCTGAAAGACTCCTCGAAAGGATACAAATAAAATAACAATGCCGCAGTCGGGCGTCAAGGCGACACCACATAAAGGGCTTATAATGGAATACAAATGACAGTGCGTGCCACAGTCGGACGTCTGAGCGACATCACGTAAAGGGCTTATATCAAAAGTAAATAACGAGCGTGCCACAGTCGGACGTCTGAGCGACATCACATAAAGGGCTTATATCAAAAGTAAATGACAAGAGTGCCACAGTCGGACGTCTGAGCGACATCACATAAAGGGCTTATATCAAAGGTAAATGACAAGAGTGCCAATGTCGGACGTCTGAGCGACATCACATAAAGGGCTTATATCAAAGGTAAATGACAAGAGTGCCACAGTCGGACGTCTGAGCGACATTACATAAAGGGCTTATATCAAAGGTAAATGACAAGAGTGCCACAGTCGGACGTCTGAGCGACATCACATAAAGGGCTTATATTTCATAACTCAATATTTCAGTAGCTCATGAGTTTAAATTATTTCAAGGAAATATTCAGGCACGAGATAAATAAAAGGTTAGTCCATCCACAGGAATAACGTTCAACCGGGTTTACCACTCAAGCTTGCTCACCGAGATTTCCGCGGAGACCGACACAGGGACTGGCATGGATATAGATATGCTGGCCACGGTCTTTGACCATGGACACGTTGACTTGGAAGGATTTGACTCTGCAGAGCTTGTACTATTTAACTACAGCCAACGGATTTCAGTAGTCACAAGGGACTAGTTCCGTTTACGGTGTTTTAGGAGAAACACATCTAACCATTACACACCCATTCAACATTCCGTTGCCAGGAATCACCCCAAGCAATCAAGAAAAACCTTGAGACGGGGAGGCTACAACCTCGCGTAGCATGGGATCAAATTTATACCGCGCGCTCTAAGGGGTGCCCCCCTCTCGGTCCCAACCGGAAACACCCATGCCCCCTGACCGGATGACTGGCTTTAATCCAGGGCCATGGAACCCTCATCCCGGCCCCTCTATTTGGTGTGTACAAGGAAAGAGGTTAGCAACTTACTAAACCGTATTCTTTGCAGAAAACATGTGGCAGCACGAAAGGGGGAGAACGGTAACGTGGCTCAGTCCACGTTAACGTCGGAGTTTATCGGATGATGTAAGACTGGCATGCTACAACAATACCATCTTACTACCTCTCATGTCACCACATGATCAGGTCATCTCTCATCAAAGATCGCAGTAACTTCGAAGCACACGGTTAGTTGCCTTGCATGCAACGCAATACTCACCGATGCTCATATGCCATGTACAAACCATTCAAGCAAACATGCAAAACACTCATCATATCAAAGGTTCAAACATGCTTGCCTGGTTCGGAGAAGTCGGAGTCTAGCTCGGCGAAGTTCGCGGCTCCGTCACCTCCTCCGGAACCTACGGTATAACGAAACCGTATACTAACGTGAAAATCGTTGCGCGTAGAAAAAATTGTTCCAAATTTTTTCCAAATAAATACTATAAAAAGCTAGACAAAAATATAAGACTGACAGAAAAAGAATCAATCAAAAAGCATCTTCTGTTAAAAAGATATAAGGGTTTTAGTCCAAGGACTAATCTGTGATGAAACAGAAAAGAACCAGGGACTTGTTTGAAAAACCAGAAAACGGTTCTGTAAGAAATACGTCAGCCCAGAAGGAAAACATGTTTTGCCCGAAGGCGCTTTCAGAAAACGGTTCGAGGGAGAAAGGAGAGAGGCTGACGGGGGGGTCCCACCCCTCAGGTTCAAAACTTTCAACGGAGCTCGCCGGCGCCCGAAGGCTGCGGTGGTCGCCGGCGTTGAACCACGGCGAGGCAGAGTGATCGGAGGGTACCTACAGGTTCAGGGTGTTCTTCCGCGTCGGTGGGTGGTGGACTTGACCGTCGGAGAGCACCACGTCGACGGCGACACTATCTCCGGCGGACGGTGGTTCGGGCGATGGTGGAGCTCTCCGGTGGGTGCTGCAAGCTTCAAATTGATGCGCGGGTCAGAGACGTGGATGCCCTAGGAGGCCACTGACAAGAGTTGAGAGGTAGGGGTGCACGCACGGGGGTGAATCGAGCTGGGTCCCGAAGCGGGTCGAGGCGGCCGGAGTTGGGGAAGAAGACTCCCTCGGGGCTCTTCCAGTGGCTTGGCGTGGTACTAGTGGTGTGCAGAGGTGGTGCGGGTTCGAGTCCGAGCTCGGGACCTCCTTTTATAGGTGATCCGAGGGGGTGGCCGTGAACGGGATAACGCCGGCGAGAAATTACGGCGAGGCAGAGGGTGGGCAGGGGGTTTAGGTGGCTAGGCATCATCGTGGTGGATCACTGGCACCGTTCCTCCGCTAAACCTCAGTCGGGCTTGGTGTAATACGCCGGTCCTCGACGGAACGGCCGTACGGGCACGGCGGCGGCAGGGAGCGCGCTCCGCGCCTACCAGTTCACGACGACGGACCTGCAGCGTGCACAGGTGAGTGGATGGCCACGCGGTGGCCTCTGGTGGCTTGGGCGGCGCTGGACGGCGCCGTCCAACGCTGCGCCTCTCTAGCAGCCGCAAAGGGCGCTGCTGCCGTCGCTCACGGGGTGGCGCACCTCCACCAGCTCGTCGCCGACGCCCGCAAGCTTCCAGGCGATCATGCGGCGCAGGGATAAGAAGGAAGCACAGGGCGCACGGCGCCACCGCGGCTACTGGCGAGATCGAGAAGGGGTTCTGAAGAAAACGACAGTGGCTCACTGAAACTGTATCTCTGAACTTCTGAACTTGACAGTAACAGTGTCCTTCAGGTGTTCGACGAAATGATTTGGCATGAAGAAATTTTTTTCTGGAGCTGGGACTTGGTGAGGTGACCTCTCGATGCATCCAGAGGCTGCCTGAATTTTCTCAGATTTTTAGGAGGAGAAAACAAATGAATTTCATCAAATTTGACAAAAATGGTCCAAACTTGCAGCAAGCACAATTTGAAATATTTGAACTGGAGACCAGTGGATCTTCATGGATCTTGATTGAGGGCTCTAAGGACTACCCAGGGAAAATGGTTTGGAGGCAAAACTCAAAGGAGAAAAGGTAGTTCCTTTGTAAATCTCCAAGAGCTAAAGTAGAAGGCAGAAAATATTTTTGATAAGAAATAAATGGTAGAAAAATCATGGGGGAGTTCAACTTGCTGGATTTGAAGTATATCTTGACACAAGGATGGGGAATGGCTTTTGGGAGGGGATTTCCACTTAGGTCATGGAAAGAGGAGATTTTGAAAGGGGAAAAGATCACTCCAAATGCCATAGGGCTATTTTAAAAGAAAAGATTTTCAAGAGCTTTTCCAAATGAAAAACATTTGTGTTGAGTCAACATAAGATGGAAAAACCTCCAAGACCAAAGATCAAGTTTTGGATGGAACCAAATAAAATACTTGTCATAAAAGAAAATTTTTGAGAGGGAGAGTTCTTTAGAAGAAAATTTTAAATAACCTCCGTCAAATCAAATAAAAGATTTTGATAAAACCAAAATAAAATTTTTGGGTGTCACATCTAGATGACTTGGACCATGACAGTAAAACTCTATATCATGCAACGAAGGAAGGATAATCTCAAGGGAGGTCTGTAAGTTCACGAGCACCAACTTTTTCCCGTCTTCTCTGACGGCAGACATCCAGTGGGAGTTCATGCCGACCCAGTAAATACCTGCAAGAAGTTTCGGGCGATGGTGATCGGATCGAAGTCGAGGGAAATGATGTACGGCGACCCACTACATACCTGCAAAGAAGTTTCAGCTAATGGAGGTCGGATTGAAGTCGAGGGGCATCATGTACGCCTCCGTATCATGGTGAGAAAATCTCGCAAGACCAGATAGCAGCAAGCAGGGTGTCTTGAAAAGCTTAGGCCTTGCTTCGATGATGGCCGTGTGCATGCCCCTTGAGCATGCAGCCAGCCGCAGGGCGCTCAACATATCCATACAGAATAAGGCCTTCCCTCGTTCATCCTTTTCTCCCACAAGATAAACTACTCATACAAATACATCTTGATGTTCCGTGCAACGCACGAGCATCTTGCTAGTATAAGAGGGGTGTGGGTATTTTTTTGCAAAATTGCGATAGTTTCCTTCCTATCCGTCAGATATAAATCGGACGGCC
This sequence comes from Triticum aestivum, assembly GCF_018294505.1. Classification (NCBI taxonomy): domain Eukaryota; kingdom Viridiplantae; phylum Streptophyta; class Magnoliopsida; order Poales; family Poaceae; genus Triticum; species Triticum aestivum. The sequence continues at coordinate 312,770,412 of NC_057802.1, forward strand.
TATACTGCAGGATGGCAGGCACACCATCATCAACAACTCTGTTTTTTTATCTATACCCCTATATAGTGTGCGTATAATTTTGAAAGATGGTCGTTGGATGAAGCCAATCCGACGGTGCAGAGATGGCAAATCCGAGCACTATCGACCGTTGGATATCATCTACATTTAACCAGATTCTGCCACATGTAGAATACTCCATGGTTGAACTAAAGCATAATGCACAAATCTCAAAACACAAGCACTTCTCCTTTGTTCTAGAATCTTCCGTATCATAATTGCCCAATTTTTTTCCTAGATGAATTGCCATTATTTGTTTTTACTTTATGCTTTACAACGCACAATTCCATGAACCTTAAAATAGATTAACTTTTTTATAAAAGCTAATTTATTTTGAATGAGATGAACTATAAAAATTAAATGAACATCTACATCATGCATATATGACTCACATGCTATAGTGTGGTGTTTATTCATAATTTGGTTGCCAAATCTCATGCGTGCAATGCACATGTACCTTACTAGTAAGAGCAGAGTAGAGATAGAGACTACTACTACCAATGTGCTGGCCCGTGCGTTGCAATGGATCCAAAGTAGTAGAATAATACTTGTTCACGGGCTTGAAATATAAACACTCTAGTTTTGATATACATATATTAGTAAAAGTAAATCATGCTTCACTAAAAATATATTCCTCGGGCTATTTTGATGGTTTGAAGATAACAGGTTTGAAAAAAATGGAGCTGTTTTTTTACATCTTGTAGCGTGGCACGGCATCCGGTGCACCTAAGCGTCTGAAAAAAAATTGAGTTTGGGTCGGTGGCACACCCTGCGGCAAGATGCCCGTGTGGGTTTCTTCTGTAACTAGCAAGATGCCCGTGCATTGCAGGGAACATCAAGATGCATTTTTTTTACAAAACACCTATTGTGATTGACCCTTGCAGGAGTAATCCCATGTGTAAAAACTAATGATATCTCGAGAATTTTATTAGAAAAATGGTATCTTTGGAACAAGTTTTCTCTACTACTGCTCCTTGCAATGAGCGGTATGCAATGCATGTGTCAGCAGACATGACAGCTTGTCCATGGAAGTTGAACCACGGCGACCATCACGTTTCTTGTTTCTACCACTGCCACACCCACACGCATTTCCCACGACGCCGCTCCAACCCACGGCACGACGTCCCTCGACGTGCGCCTCATCCCTCTCGGCCCCACCGCTCCTCTGCCTTTGTGTGCATGACATGCGGGCCAGCTGAACTGTGGCGACCATCAACTTTCTACCACAGCCACACCCGACTGGACGTGGTTTGCCTGCTCCACTCATGTGCTCCGATCCGTACTCCTGCACCATCAAATTTCCATCCAGCGGCTGTAACACATTTCATCCCGGGTATCAATCCTCAGCTAGAGTACTTCTATACTACAGTTAGTACCCGCCGGTGTGGCCATCTACGCCTCGTAATGCCTCGACGCCCAGCTATGGCACCCTACCCACGGCCACGCCACCACCGGCCGGTTCATCTCGAACGAGTGAGTCGCGGACCTCGCCACCACCATGAGAATGACATGTGGGCCGACCGCATTTAAGGTCCGCATGTCATTGACTCATAGGCCGGTGCACTAAGCCACTGAAGCTCGGTCCCGTGGGCTCCGAGAGGGAAATGTAATTCCTGCGGCAGGCCTTGTGGTGCTCCCGCAATACGAGCTCGTGCCAAACCCGGATGAGATTTGGTAACCAACTACGTAGTATGGTACACGTGCATTGCACGCATGAGATTTGGTAACCAAATCTCTACTCTCTATATATGTATATTTGTAAAAATATGGTCAGTGGACTTCATAATACGCTCATTGCGGTCAACATATACATTTTCCGATGTTTATACAGTCACTAGCACACCCTGGCTGAGTATGTGTGTGCATGCACGTGTAGGTTAAGCACTTGAGCGTGACCCTGTGTGTTACGTCGTGTGCTCGGACATGCATGCATTAGGGTGTCGCGCGCTTTTTTGCGTCCATTTGTATGTGTGACTGTTGCATGCATGCATGAGACTGTAGTCCCTCACATTCACATGTTCGCAAGTCAATGCTTTGTCAAAATGTTGCATGCAAGGTTTAATCATTCGTTGTTCACGCATGCATTCCTGATATTAATACATTGGTAAAGACAATTTCTTGAGGAAAACGAGCTCATGAATTGAGTACAAAGGGGACCAATAAGCCAGGACGGAGGGAATACTAGTAGTGAACCAGAAGGAGGGAGTAGGTACTAGTAGTACGTAACAACATGCAATAACAAAATTCCTCTATGTGCATCCTATCTATGTGTCTCTACTCTTATGAAAAACAGAGTTGGTGATGATGGTGTGCCTACCATCCTACAATATAGGCCGTCCGATTTATATCTGATGGATAGGAAGGAAACTATGGCAATTTTGCAAAAAGATACCCACACCCCTCTCCACATTTGCAAATAGAAGGTCTTCTCTTGTTCATCCTTTTCTCCCACAACATAAACTACTCATACAAATGCATCTTGATTTTCCGTGCAACGCATGGGCATCTTGCTAGTTATGAATAAATAACACTCTATCAACGAGCCCCATCAGACACCAAATTTCTTGGCTTCCCTGCTACAGCTAGATCTTCCCCTCATTTTTGTTTTCCAACCAGCCGGCGGGCGGGGTGCGGTTTGCCAAATAGTCGGTTTTCTCAACGACGGTCCCACAAGAAAGTGAAAATGCTAGGCAACCCGCCTTCCCTAGCTATGTGGCGTGCCGGACGGGCCATGGAGTACTCCCGATTCCCGGGCGTGTGGGGGTGCGATGCGAACGCAGTAGGCCTTTTCCTTTTACTGGCAATGTGCCCATGCATTGCGACGGATCCAAAGTAGTAGAATAGTAGTACTTGTTAACCCTAAAAAAGAATAGTAGTACTTGTTCACAAACTTGAAAGAAATCACTCTTGTTTTGATATACCCCTAATATATACTTTTCACTCAAAATATATTTCTTAGGCTGTTTTGGTGAGGTGAGGGAGGGATGTGGTTGCTTTCAAGATAATAAGGGGTTTTCTGCAAATTGGAGCAGAGAAGTGGGCTATTGTTGCAAAAATGCCACAACTTACCTCACAACCGTTAGATGCAGATCTAATGGTCAGAAACGACGGATGGCAGACACACCACCATCACCAACTGAGTCTTTTATAGGAGTAGTAGGAGTAGAGAAAAATGTATAAATTGTAACATTTGGTTATGCTCCTTGGCACGATTGATAGATAGAAATAACGATTGGAAATGCTAGGGCGGGGCTATTTCCGCCAGATAAGCAGGGTACGTAGTAGCTAGGCTGGCGCATCGTCGGTTTGGTCACATGCGGTCCAACATGTTCTAGTGTTTCTAGCAAGATGCTCGTGCGTTGCACGAAGTTGATGGAAAAGGTAAGCACAACTTATAAATTGACGGATGGGGTACTAGTTACAGTGATGCATATAATTAAGCAAAGGGATCACACATGTCAGTATTGACTGGAATGAGAATGCAATAGCACAATAAGAATTAAGGCCACGATGATGCGATCGTAGTGGGGGTTACAGGAGACAAGAAGAAAGATGCATCCATCAACGTACGACCTCTTCCTCAACTTAGTGCGCCGAGCCACCGACCGGCGGCTAAGGAGCGGTGGTTTTTGTGGCGAGGTCAAGGTGCTTCTCAGGAAAGGCATCCAAGGCTTCCAGCCAGTTTTTTTGACTATATACTGCAAGGCAACAGCCTCACAGTCCTTTATTAATAACTAAAAGAAAGCAGTATAGTTACAATTTTACAAATTTACAGAAAAAGAGAGAAAACATACTTACAAGCAAAGAGGCTAAGAAAGGTTAGCTATCCAAGACAGTAAACTATCTTTATATTTACACCTAATCCTGTGAGACAGAAGAGAAATGTCATGGATAAAGTTCCTTCTCCAAGCTGTAAAAGAAGGTTGCTCATTTCTGAAGATCTTCCCATTCCTTTGTGTCCAAATATTCCAAGTAGCAGTGAAGACAACCTCAGTGAAGAAAGGATGACCGAAATCCCTCCTAACTGATTGAGCCATCTCATATGTGGTTTGGTTCGGTTGAGCGGACCAAGAAATCCCAAGATAGTTCCAAACCCTTTGGCTAAAATTGCAAGCAAAGAAAAGATGAGCCCGATCCTCATGCTGTGCAAGGTTGCATAGCACACATGTGTCATCCTGGATGATCCAATGGTGACGTTGCATCATATCCCTAGTGTTCAAACGATCCATTAAAAGAAGCCAGCCAAACACTTTGAACTTGAGTGTGCATGCACACTTCCAAATCCATTTAAAGATGGGGTCAACCACTAGGTGTGAGAAGCAAGAGTCATAGTATATTTTTGACATAAAAACACCAGACTTCGAAGGCCACTTCCAAATGTCTTTGCTCTCACCATCCAGATTGATCAAAGGCAGCAGGGCCTGGAGCTGTGTTAATTCTGAGTAGGCCTCCTGTGACAGAGGCAAATGGAAATGATCCAAGACATCAGGCCGCTCCATAAACTCCATGACAGTGATTGCATCATCAACTACAAATGAATGTAGCCTCGGGAAACAGTCGTGTAAAAGAACAGCACGATTTCCCAGCTGCCAACGGTCGAGCCAAAAAAGCACCGTGTCGCCTACATGAACTTGTGGAACAGCAAGCTTGCAGAAATTAGGGTATAAACGCATGACATCACGCCACCAAAAGGAGCCACAGTTCTGGGTGCTTTGAGGTGGTGACGATGCATAATAAGTGTCCCAAATTAATGATACCCAAGGCACATCCACTTTATTATAGAACTTGAAGAGATGCTTTAGTAACAAAGCCTCATTTTGAATGCCCAAGTTAAGAACACCCAAACCGCCGAATTTCTTAGGGCGACAGACTAAATCCCAAGCCGCCAATGATTGACGCGGGTTATCCGTGTTGCCCCTCCACAGACATTGCCTCATGATTCGCTCTAACTGCTGCAAAATGCCCTTGGGAAGAGATAAGGTACACAAGAAGTATATTGGCATGGAGCACAACACTGACTGTAGAAGTTGCAGTCGGCTTCCTTGATTTAGCAGGCATGAGGAAGCAGATAAGCGTCGCTCAACACGATCAACCAGAGGCAGCAGATCATAGATTGTAGGCCTAGAAGTTCCCACTAGCAAGCCTAAATACATGAATGGCATTGACCCAACATCGCATCCGAGCAAAGAAGCCACCCTAGCACCTTCCGCATCAGTCATGTTTATTGGAATGAGTGAGGACTTACTAAAGTTTACACGTAGTCCTGTTGACGCCGCAAATGTGTCAAGCATCTCCTTGAAAGCAATAAGCTGATCATCGATCGCAGGCAAAACAATTAAAGTGTCGTCGGCATATTGTACAATCGGGTAGTCGCTGGAGTTGGTTGGGATTGACAGTGTGAGGATATTCCTGGAGCACATCTCGTTGACTACAGATTGCAATAAGTCAACCGCAATCACAAAGAGAAACAGTGAGAGAGGATCCCCCTGACGCACGCCCGTTCTGCAAACAAAGTGATTGCCAGGCACGCCGTTGAGAAGCACAGAAGAAGATCCCGTAGACAATATGCTATTGATCCATCCAGTCCACCGGGAGTCAAAACCCTTGCTTTGTAAAATTCTAAGAATAAGTTCATGCTCAATTGTGTTGAAGGCCTTCGTGAAATCCAGCTTAAGAAGGACGATGGGTCGCTTCGAAGCTTTGCATTGGTGTATATACTCAAAACACCAGGCCAGGCAATCTTGAATAGAACGACACCGAAGAAAACCATATTGATTGCGGTGGATGCATCTTAGTATCACTTTCTGAAGGCGGTTAGCAAGTAGTTTAGTTAAAAACTTCAAGCACGTGTTGGTCAACGAGATGGGCCTAAAGTCTCCGAAAACTTCAGGGCTCAGCTTTTTGTGTATCAGAGTAATTAATGAAGTATTCAGACATTCCAGATTGCTCATAGAACTCCTGCACAAGTTGCATGAAATCCTCCTTTAGGATTGGCCAACACTTCTTTAAGAACAAACCAGAAAAACCATCGGGGCCAGGAGCACGATCCGGTGGCATGTTCTTAATGACAGATTCAACATCGGAATCAGAGAAAGGTTGGGATAAATCCTCAAGGCCATCAACACGCGCAATTAAGGTGTCCAAATCAAAACCCATGCGGATTCCTTTTGCCTTGCCCATTCTCTGATTAAAATCAGACCAAAACATGCCAGCTAGTTGTTGATGATCCGAGACCACATTACCTTCTGCATTCTTAATTGAAGAAATTGTGTTTCTCCGAAACCTTTCGGTGGCCATGGCATGGAAAAATTTCGAATTTTCCTCACCAACTTTAATGTTGCGTATAGTACAACGTTGCTTCCAATATACAAATTGCCAATGTAAGATATCCTCTAGATGCAATTTCACAACTCGCCTGAAATTAAACTCCGGCCTAGTCAAAGGCCTAATCTCCTCCAGTCCATCAAAGTAAAGAATCACTTCATTGCAGTCAGAAATGAGCGCCTTAACTTTTGACAGATCGAGGTGCCATTGCTTGAGGGCATATCAAAGAGCCTTGAATTTAGAGGAAATAGTTAAGGCAGCCGAGGATCTGGCCACATACTTGTTCCAAACTTGGGCAACACAATCGTAAAAGCCAGGCAAATCAATCCAATAATTTTCAAAGCGAAAGACTTTAGCCTTAGGAATAGCAGTAGCAATCAAGACCACGCACGGGACATGATCAGAGGCCGTGCGAGCAAGCGGCAGTACTAGCGTGTTGGGATGATCCAAAGTCCATGCAACTGAAGTAAAAAACCAGTCAATCTGTTCAAGTAAAGGTTCAGATTGCATGTTGGACCAAGTGAATTGCCGTCCCTTAATTGGTAGCTCAACAAGACCCAAGTGGCCAATCACTTCATTAAACAGAAAGATATCGCTGACATTACCCCCAGGTAGGTTACGATTTTCCAACGACCGCATAAAATTGAAATCGCCCAAAAGCAGCCAATTATCATCACAATTGATGTCAAGATTGTATAACCATTGCACAAAATCATCGCGGGCAGGACCCTGGCAAGGGCCGTAAACTGACACAAGGGTCCAAACTTCAAAAGTATGCTTAGAGCGGAATTCCAGAATAATACCATACTGCCGTGCCTCAATTAATTTACCCTCAAAGAAAGAGGAGTTCCAAATGATGACCATGCCAGCCGAGGCACCCACCGAAGGCACATACGAAAAATTGTCAAAATATCGTGGACAAAACTTCCTAATAAACCTGTGATCAATATGCATGCACTTGGTTTCTTGGAGACAGACCATAGAGCAGCCACTTTCATCAATCTTTTGTTTAACCGCTAATTGCCATGCTTCAGAATTAAGACCACGCACGTTCCAACATAAAACCTTCCAGTCTTTAAACCCGGACTGATTCATTACAAACTATAATAGAAAGCAACATAAGTAGATCACGCAATGACCTACACTGACCAACTAAGCAAAGCCATGGGAGAGAGAACCCAAAATGAAAACATAAATAAAGATAGATGACGTTTAAAGCGGTACGCCATGGACCATAAAGCTGTCCGATGCAACTAATCATCAGAACTCTTGTTGCTGGAGGAGGTAGAAGGATCAGCCTCAAGCTTATCCTTGGAGATCTTCTCAGGAGCAATACGCAGACGTGCCCCGATACGCTGAACATCAATAATATGCGTTGGTGGAGGCACTGTCGGGTTCCCCTCCGGCTGTGAAGAGCTGGTTCGCTGCCTCTTGAAAGAACGTTGGGTCTTGATCTGCTGGGAGCCTCTGCTTGGGGATCTGTGATAGCCATCACGTAGCGCACTTAGATGTGCACTGCGGCGCACCTCTGTATCTACCAAGATTTTAGCAGATCTTGGTTTCCGGCCACGCTTGGTGGACACCTCAGGGACAGCAGAGAACTCAAAGGACTCGGTGACAGGATCAGAGAGATCATCAAAGCAAAGAGCCCTTGCAACTGGTCTCCTAACTGGAGAAGTCTGGCGTGGAAGGCTGTAAGAGGATTCCGGCGGAGGCTGCAGAGAGAAGCTGACATCTGCTCCATTGTAACAAATATCCCATGAGCACTTAGACAGCTGAGGGACCCAAATGCAGTCTTGAACACAAACTGTGGGATTTTAGCAGAGAAAATAGCCGGCAAGAACTTCTGGAAAGTGCGTTGCCATTGCATAACAGGTGGCAGAGCAGGGCCAAATACAGTGAGAACTTGCCCAATATGAAGAGGAGGCTGCATAGGGGCCGCAGGATGCTGCAAGATCGCCATATCATCAACTGGTTGAGCATTAACAGAATCATCCGAAACTTGCAGAATGATAGATTCCTGCGACTGGTTCGCCTCAACATGATTTTCATCCACAAGCTCCTACTGCTCATGCAGATCATCATGTGGAGCCTCCTGGTGATGTGGTTCATGATCGTGAGCTGGTGGTGGTAATTCATCCCAACCAATTTCAGGAAATTCCAGCATAACCCAGTTATGGTTCTGAAATTGCAGATGCCCAGGGAGTGGGTGAGGGTCCACCACCAGCAATATGAACAGCGCGGCCAAGATTGTTGACAACAAAATCACTGACCATATTTCTGAAGATGGGAACTTCTTCAGGCAGGGGAGCAGGCTCGACGATGGCAATGGCGTATTCTTCATGCTGATGATCAGGAGCCACTGCTGGAGAGTAGAAGGTGCATGGATGACGTCGCGGACCACCGTCGATGATCTCGAAACCCGGCGGGACGAAAGGCGTGGGGTCGAGGGCGAAGGTGGCCATTGCTGGATGCGATGAAGGAGCTAATGGCGGGGTAGGATCCGCGGTGGATAATGGTGAAGCTAAGCTGGGCGGTGGTGGCGAGGTAGGTGGCGGTAGCGTGGTGGGCGGTGGCTCGGCGGGCAATGGCGGAAGCGATGGGGTGGCAGGCGTGATGGGACTGGGCAAAGACCCCATAGGGTTATGTGAGGGGGAAACCGAGGCGCCGGGCAAGTATATCTCCGCTGACCGACCCGGCGAATCAGGATTGACCCATGGGACCCACTTGTAAGCCGGAGAAGGCACAGAGTCAGAGCATCCTTTGGCCCTGTGGCCCAATCTAAAGCATCGACGGCAACGGACCTGCTTGATGCATGAGCTGGTATGATGAGACATAGATAAGCAGTTCTGGCACTTCCAAACGTTGAACACAATATCATCAATAATATCATTAACCTTAGCAGAAACACCAGGAGAGTCCGGTCGGTCAGCATCCATAATCAGTTGAGAATAATTTCCAATCGCAGAAACAGAATTATCCAATATATCCACTGATGGTTGGGGAGTAGATTGGGCCGAAGAAACCGTACATGGGATTGGAGAGCCATGTTGGGCCGGGGATTCCGGTGCAACGCAACCAGATGACACGGTACCATACGTAACCTGCAACTCATTGCCTAAACAGATCGGTGTAATTCCGGAAATCACGGCAGTATTCTTGGCAGGGACGTTGATCGTTCCGAAAGAGATGGGTGGCGTCGCCACCGTCCACTGAAGGTTGCTCGCCGGCGGAGATGGCGTGATCACCTTCTCAATAGGATTAAGTTCATAGCCGGCCTCAGAAACCGTATCAACACAGAGCTGAGTAGCTGGGTATCTATAACCCTTACAAGCTGGATACTGTTGGAACGTGGCAAAAGAGATTTTCTTCCTTGTCGATGAACCCGATCGAAGAGAGGACTTTGACGGTGGTTTATGCATAGCAATCAAACCCAAAGTAGCACGCTTTTTGGAGGGACTAACCAAAATCCACTCAGCGTCACACTCCTTTCTCCAGATCTCTAACTCACGTTTCCAATTTGGACCACCATTCCCCGAAAGATGAAAATAACATTTGAAATGCGGGCATGCAAACGATCTCAACTGGAGAATGCAAAGGCCAACTTCCTTGCAGAAACAATGAAAGAAAATACCTTGTCCTTGATGAGTTGAACCGACAAATCAATGGCAGATCCCCCAATTGCTGATTCCAAAGCAGCCGCCACAGAATCCTCATCAAGACGGAAATCATGCCGGCTAAAGGACACAACCATAATGAAATGGCTTGTGTCATCCGAGGGATGAACAGATCTCCCACAAGAAATGAAAACCTTATCTGCAAAGTTGGAGCCCGCCGAGAAATCCAAATCCAACGTTGATCCACCAGAGGTACCCATAGGAGATGGGTGTAGCCGTGTAGATCAAAGTACGCCGGAGTAGATGAGCGGGGAAGATCCACAATTCACTGGCTAGAAGTGTAGATCGCCGGAAAACCTAGGCCGTGGGGTGGGAGGGTGGGTGGGTGGGAGAGGAGCCATCCCGATCCTTCTTCCTCCAGTCGTAGCGTCCTCAATGGCCTTGTAGATACCTATGTACACGATTTTCTCGTACATGTGGATGTGTAGGTCGATGAATTCTTGCAGGGCGAGGCGCCTCGCGGCGAGCGCGACCTCCAGGTGGACATTCTTCGTGGTATCGGCGGGCAGTCACAGGGCCACCAGTGTTTGAAAGAGTTTCCGGCCATGGAGGCCGATTAGGGTGGCAGGCAATGAGGAGCCCGGGCGCGCGGGCTGGAGGAGTACGGCGATGTCATCTCCGAGCTTCTTGAGGACGGTGAACTTGTTGGTGGTGGCAACGATCATCTGGTCCAACTGAGAGTCGTAGTTGGCGTCAACAGCGGCCATCCACCAGCCGGTCGCGAACACCATCTGGAAACGATCCTCAGCGCCATGCCGCAGGCTGGCGTCGTGGACCATCTGGCACAGCCGGTTGCCGCTCGCGTGCATCGCCGCTATGGGTCTGGAGTGAGCACTTTTGTGCTTAGTGTAGGTGCTTAGGCAAATGGTTAGGTGCATACGATGTGGTAGATGCATTGGGATGGAGGGTTGAGGGAGTCCTGGATTAAGGGGTCCTCGGGCGTCCGGACTATGTAACATGGGCCGGACTAATGGGCTATGAAGATACAAGACAGAAGACTTCTTCCCGTGTCTGGATGGGACTCTCCTTGGCGTGGATGGCAAGCTTGGCGTTCGGATATGTAGATTCCTTCCTTTGTAAACCGACTCTGTACAACCCTAGGCCCCTCCAGTGTCTATATATTCCAGAGGGTTTAGTCCGTAGAGGCAATCACAATCATAGAGGCTAGACATCTAGGGTTTAGCCATTACGATCTCGTGGTAGATCAACTCTTGTAATCCTCATATTCATCAAGATCAATCAAACAGGAAGTAGGGTATTACCTCCATCAAGAGGGCCCGAACCTGGGTAAACATCGTGTCCTCAGTCTCTTGTTACCATCGACCCTAAACGCACAGTTCGGGACCCCCTACTCGAGATCCGCCGATTTTGACACCGACATTGGTGCTTTCATTGAGAGTTCCGCTGAATCGTCATCAGAGGTTTGATGGCTCCATCAGTCATCTACAACAATGCTGCCCTGGGGGAGGTTTTCCTCCCGGGCCAGATTTTTGCGTTCGGCGGCTTCGCACTGCGGGACAACTTGCTTGGCCATCTAGAGCAGATCGACAGCTATGCCCCAGGTCACCAGATTAGTTTTGGAAATCTAGACTATGTCGCTGATATCCAAGGAGACTTGATCTTCCAAGGCTTCACGACCCCAACCTCCGCTCTGGCCTTAGATCCGAGCGCATCGCCAGGTCTGGAGACGGGATTACTGAGGCCGCCGGACTATCTGCGGCCACTAAGCCTAGTACAGGAGAGCCGGAGGAAGTAGTGTCACTGGCAACCGTCATGAAGCCGGACTCTTCTCCGGACACTGGCTCCGAACCCTCGGAGTCAGCATCGTATGAGCTCGGCCAAGGAATTTCCTTCCCTCCATACTCCATGGATTTTCTTCCCCTGGCCAAACCTCGCCTTTAAGCGAGGCTCTGGGCTTGATGCGATCCCTCGTCACTACAGAGGAGCAATGTCCGAACTACGCCTAGCCCGGACTAGGGGCTGAGAGCGGGGAATTTTACGTCCCACCCACCACCCACTTCATAGTCACTGTCGAGGACTTAACTGACATGCTCGACTACGGCTCCGAAGACATCGACGGTATGGACGACGATGCTAGAGAGGAGTAGGCCGAGAACCCGCCGTTTACCAGACGCTGGACGGCCACCTCTTCGTTGACGTGTACATGGTGGACACACCCAAAGAGGGTAACGACAATGATAAAGAAGATCCATTCGAGGATAAACCTCCTGAGACACAACCTAAGCGCCGACGTCAGCGGCACCGCTCTAAATCACGCCGTGGAAAAGACAGCAATACCGGCACAAGAGACAACAACACTCCGGACGATGCCAAAGACAAAGAAGACCCCATCGAGCCAACTTTCGAACAGGACGATCGGGAAGATGGGCAAGTTAGCCCTGACGAACAGGCCGTAAACGAAGACTTGGAGGACAGTAATTATCTCCCACTCTTCGAGGATGAGGTGAGCCTCGGTGACGAAGACTTTATCGTACCTGAGGAACCTCTCGAGCAGGAGTGCTTTAAGCGCCGGTTAATTGCCACTACAAGGAGCCTAAAAAAGAAGCAGCAGCAGCTTCAAGCTGATCAAAATCTACTCAACGATAGGTGGACTAATGTCCTGGCAGCCGAGGAATACGGCCTCGACTGCCCAACCAAAAGTTACCCGAAGCGTAAACTGCTACCCATTTTTGACGACGAGGCCCTCGAGCCCGCACCATCAACACGTAATGCGGCTGACCGACCACCTCATGGCCGGGACAAAACGACAACTCAAGCCGAACACCAGTCCATACTACCTCGCCGTAAAGGTAGAGATTTAACAGCTCGGGGATATACATATGACCTGCGGCAAGACCTGGACAGTAGAGCAGGTCAGACCAGAACGATCTACGGATCGCGGGGGCGTGCCCCGACGCGCGACGATGGCTGTCTAGCCGGACATGACAAGCATAATCACGCCCGGGCCAAAAACCGCAGACGGAATCCATCCGAGCTACGTTGCGGCCCGATATAGAGGCGCCACACACCCCCTCTGCTTCACTGATGAAGTAATGGAGCACGAATTTCCAGAAGGGTTTAAACCCGTGAATGTCGAATTGTATGATGGAACAACAGATCCCGCGGTATGGATTGAGGATTTTCTTCTCCATAATATGGCCCGCGGTGATGATCTTCATGCCATCAAATACCTCCCGCTAAAACTCAAGGGACCAGCTCGGCACTGGTTGAACAGCCTGCCTGAAAACTCCATTGGTAGCTGGGAGGACTTGGAAGACGCCTTCCGCCACAACTTGCAAGGTACATACGTCTGACGTCCGGATGTCGATGACTTAAGTCACATAGTTCAACAGCCCGGAGAGTCAGCCAGGAAATTCTGGACTAGGTTCCTAACTAAAAAGAACCAGATCGTCGACTGTCCGGATGCCGAAGCTCTAGCGGCCTTTAAGCATAGCATCCGCGACGAATGGGTCGCCCGACACCTCGGCCAGGAAAAGCCGAAGTCCATGGCAGCCCTCACGGCACTCATGACCCGCTTTTGCGCGGGCGAAGATAGCTGGCTAGCCCGTAGCAATAATAATTCAAGCGAACCTGGCACCTCCGAAGCCAGAAATAGCAACGGCAAGCTCCGACGCAATAGGCACAAGCGTCGAAACAACGGTGACAATACCGATGACACGGCGGTCAACGCCGGATTCAGTGGCTCCAAATCCGGCCAGCGGAAGAAGCCATTTAAAAGGAACAATCCGCGCTCATCCAGCTTGGACCGCATACTCGATCGTCCATGTCAGATCCACGACACCCTTGGTAAACCAGCCAATCATACCAACAGAAGCTGTTGGGTCTTTAAACAGGATGGCAAGTTAAATGCCGAGAACAAGGAGAAGGGGTCGCAGAGTGAGGACGACGACGAGGAGCCTCGTCCACTGAACACGGGGGGACAAAAGAAGTTCCCCCCCAGGTTAAAACGGTGAACACGATATACGTTACCCATATCCCCAAGAGGGAGCGCAAATGTGCGCCTCAGGGACATCTATGTGATAGAGCCAGTCGCCCCAAAATTCAACCCATGGTCTACCTGCCCGATCACCTTTGATCGCAGGGACCATTCGACCAGTATCTGACATGGCGGTTCAGCCGCACTGGTCCTTGACCCAATCATTGACGAATTCCACCTCACGTGAATCCTCATGGACGGTGGCAGCAGCCTCAACCTGCTCTATCAGGATACAGTCCGCAAAATGGGCATCGATCCATCAAGGATAAAGCCCACAAAAACTACCTTTAAAGGAGTAATACCAGGTGTAGAGGCCCGCTCCATGGGTTCAATCACATTGGAAGTTGTCTTCTGATCCCCGGACAACTTCCGAATCGAAGACTTGATCTTCGACATCGTCCCCTTCTGCAGTGGCTATCACGCACTGCTCGGATGAACTGCATTTGCTCGATTCAATGTGGTGCCACACTATGCTTATCTCAAACTCAAGATGCCCGGACCACGCGGTGTCATAACGGTCAATGGAAACATGGAGCGCTCCCTCCGTACTGAGGAGCACACCGCGGCCCTGGCAGCGGAAGTACAGAGCGGCCTTATCAAGCAGAACTTTATTCAGTGGCCAAGCTCCCAGACACTATCAAACAAGTCCGGACTACTCCGCAGCATGACAGTCCAGCTCGTCAGGAGTTGGACTAGCAATTTGGCCTCCGTCTCAGTCCCGACCAAATGGCGGCGTACGTACCGCGCGTACATAACTACGCACTCAAAATACCATGGGCAGAGACGGAGGCATAACTAGATAGTGGCCCATAATATGGCTTAACCTAACCTGGGCACACATGCCTTCCCTTTTCTTTTTTTCCCTTTTCAGGCTTCTTCTCTATAGGCCCCTCCCGACGGCCTGATCATCGGTCCTTTCAAAGGATGGATATACCAAGGCAGCAAGCAGCACCGACGTGTGGGGGAATCTCTAGATGTTCTTCTTGATGATCATTCTACATGTTTTCAGTACCCGCATGCAGCCCCCCTTGGTCTTGGCATGTTAAATAGCCCTGTTGCTTATCGCACTATTTGTACAAATACGCTTTGACATATTAATCAAATTATAACATAAATAGTTTGCGGCCCAACTTATGTGGCACTAGCTTACTACTTCATTTTATTTCGCTATTCTTATCGATTACACCCGTACACTTTGGTACGCTTTAATTCGCCAGGGGCTTCATTGTGCTCCATACTACGGCAACAAAGTCCTATCACTTTTTACAGTATAGTTCGGCACCCCGAAATTAGCATTATATGCATCGGCTCCGAATCATGTCTTTGGTCAATAGTTGGGTTGCCCGGCTCCTGTGCTTGCTACCTTACGTTCTGTCCTATCGGCTAAGGTAGTAAAGGGAGAACTACTACGATTGTGTTTCTGGTTTATCCGAGTAAACACCTCAGTAGAGAAAGCCGAAAACTGGTTGTCATGATGTGATGAGAGTTGGTCAGCTATTCGGAGGTTAAAAATCTTTTGGGACTTTTTTTGCATTATGCGACGAATCGGCCTCTACCCGATCAGGTGTCTACAACACCCTAGTCCGGATTAAATACTAACTAGGGGCTGCGCCTACATTTCTATTGTCAAACTCCTATGGCTAAGTGAGGGTGATAAAGCCACATAGTCTGATTGCCTGGTTCGTTGCGCTAAACACCTCCTTCAAGGACCAAACTCTTGGATCAAGAGTGTTTAGATTCCATCCCGAACACCCCCGTACTACCTACGTGGGGGCTGAAGCCGACGACTGGCCAACTCTCAGATTTAACAAAACGGCCGCACAGGAGGTAAAATTTTAAAACAACAAATATTATATTACATAACGGCTTTGTTTCATAATACAGGAAGGGATAACATGAATGACTTCATTCAAACATAATGTCTTTTGAACACTGGCCCTCTATAATGCAGGATCCCTTCCATCATCAAAAAACCGCTCGGGTGTGCGGTGCTCCTTGCCCGCGGGCGGTCCCTCGGCCGCGAGCTTGACGGCGTCCATCTTCGCCCACTGCACCTTGACGCGGGCGAAGGCCATCCACGCACCTTCGATGCAGACCGACCGCTTGATGGCATCAAGCCGAGGGCAGGCATTGACCAGCCGCTTCACGAGCCTGAAGTAGCTGCTGGGTATGGCTTCGGCAGGCCATAAATGGATTATCAAATCCTTCATGGCTAATTCGGCCGCCCTATGTAGTTCGGTCAGCTGTTTCAGCTGATCGCTAAAGGGCACCGGATGCTCTGGCGCAAGGTATTGCGACCAGACCAGCTTCTCCGTTGAGCTCCCTTCTTCGGCTCGGAAGAAATCCGAAACGTCAGCAACACTGCGCGGCAGATCCGCAAACGCCCCTGGAGAACTCCAAATCCGGGTCAGTAAGAGGTACCTTTTCTTCACATACTTGCTCTGCATAATAAAGGCCTTACCCGCCGTGATTTTTCTGGCCTCCTGAATTTCTTGGAGGGCGCCCTGGGCTTCAACCCGGGCATCTTGTGCACTTTGGCGGGCCTTGGCAAGTTCGGACTCTTGATCCGCAATATTGCGCTCCAAGGACTTGCATTTCTTCACGGCGTCCTGGAGCTCCTGCTGAACCTCACCGACCCTGGCCTCATGTTTTCCGTGAGCGGCTTGTTCCTTTGCCGCTCTCTCCTAGGCTTCGGCCAACGCCTTCTTGAGGGTCTCCACCTCGATCGCCGCTCCTACAAAATATCATGGCACTATGGTCAACACAAATCATTCATCCTTTCTGAATCTACACAAGGTCATTGCATACCTTGATTGTCCTCCAGCTGTTTTTTCACACGGCCGAGCTCTTCCTCGGTGTGCTCTAGACTCTGCTTCAGTCCGGAGACTTCGGCAGAATGGGAGGTCGCACCAGCAACGGCGCCTGCTTATTCACATAGACATGTATGGTTAGTCTCCTGCGAAAATTATTTGATCCTCTGTCCGACTTTTCTTTCCGAATACCGGACTGAGTCTCAGGGGCTACCGTCTATACTATGACATTCTTTTTGCATAATTACGTCGCATACCTCAAAGCCTGTTAGAAGGCTGGTGCAGGCTTCGGTCAGTCCGCTCTTAACGGACTGAACCCTCTCAACCACTGTACCCATAAGGATACGGTGTTCCTCAACAATGGAAGCGCTTTGCAGCGCTTCCAGTAGAGTATCTAGTGCCTCTGGATGGACAGAGGTCACCACTGGAATCGGTGCACCTCCTTCTTTCGAAGGAGGCTGCTTGCCTGATTCCGGAGCCGTATAGGTCTCCGGAATTGTACTCGGCTGGGGCCGAATTGAATATGGCCCCCATCTCCAGTCTCTAGGGGGATTTTCTCCCTCATGTGTCTAGCGGCCAAGGTATCACCCTCTGGCGCCACCCTGACAGCCTCCTGCATTTCTCCTTGGCCTGGGGAGGTCCCTCGGGACAGCACCTCGGCGTCATCCATAGCCTGGGGAGAGAATGCCGCTGGAAGGGACCCGCTATCCATCACCTTCGGATCCAACGAACTCCCCAAAGATGAGGATCGCTGGAGGTCGGAACGAGCCGGACTGCAGCGCATGATTCAACATGTTAAAACCATGAAGTAAAGGAGCTGGATATACGTGTGCGTCTTTGAGTACTTATGATTCGGCCAGGGGCTTATCCCTGGGGCGCCACTCGAAGCTGCTATCGATGTCCCACGCAGAGTTATCCGCGAGGGAGACCTTCCCCTTCTTGGACGCCTCTGCCTCCAAATGCGTGGAGGCCGCCCTTTTCTTCCTTCCCCCCTTCAGGGGAGAGTTGCTTTCCTCCTCCTCCTCCTCGTCCTCGGTGGGGGAGGAGTGGGTCTCAGCATCTTCGGACGTCACGACCGAAATGCCCTTACGGCGGAGGCCACTCCTGGTCTCCTTGGCCTTTTTCTTGGCCTTCTTCTTCGGTGCTTGGTAGGGCGCCGGAACCAGCATCTTCGTCAGAAGTGGGATTGCTGGGTTTTCGGGCAGCTGAGCCGGACACTGAATCTGCTCCACCTTCTTTGTCCAGCCCTGAAAAAACAAATAGGGAAGCTTAGACATCTTCCTTGAGTATACAAGTAAAGGATACACCTTGAAATACGAAAAACATACCGGACTGGCAGGATGGGTCAGGTTGTACCCACGATCCTCGGTCGTCTTCGGCCATGTCTCATTGGCCTTGAAAAGCACCTTCCAGATGTCTTCGTGTGTAGTGCCGAAGAACTGTTGCAAGGTCTGGTGCTCAGCTGGATCGAACTCCCACAAATGGCAAGTCCGGCTTTGGCACGGAAGGATCCGGCGAAAAAGCATCACCTGGATCACATTGACAAGCTTGATGTTCTTTTCTACCATGCTCTTGATGCACGTCTGAAGCGCTGTCAGCTCGTCCGATGAAGACCAGTCCAGGCCCTTCTCTAGCCAGGAGGTGAGCCGCATCGGGGATCCGGACTAGAATTCGGGAGCCGCGGCCCAGGTGGCATCGCGAGGCTCTGTGACATAGAACCACTGTTGTTGCCACCCTTTGACGGTCTCCACAAAGGTACCTTTGGGCCATGAGACATTGGGCAGCTTGCTCACCATGGCGCCTCTGCACTCTGCGTGTTGACCACCCACCACCTTCGGCTTCACATTGAAGATCTTTAACCACAATCCGAAGTGGGGTGGGATGCGGAGGAAGGCCTCGCACACGACAATGAATGCCGAGATGTTGAGGAAGGAGTTGGGGGCCAGATCGTGGAAATCCAGCCCGTAGTAGAACGTGACTCCACGAACGAATGGGTGGAGAGGGAATCCCAATCCGCGGACAAAGTGGGGGATGAATACCACCCTCTCATGGGGCTCCGGGGTGGGGATGATCCGCCCCTTTGCCAGAAGCCGGTGGGCGATTTCCTGGGCTAAGTACCCAGCCTCTCGGAGATTGGTGATGTCCTTCTCCTTGACAGAGGAAACCATCCACTTGCCCTGCGCTCCAGATCCGGACATGGTCGGAGTGCTTTTATGAGGCGGAGAGGATGAGAGCTTGGGCGCTGGAGCTCGAGAATGGGTGGGCAGAGAGAAAGAAGGCGTGGGTGAAAGGGTGAATCCTTATCTCCTTACAAAGGCAGCGAATATCAAGCGCCTCCCCACTCGCCTTAAAACTCGCCTATTCCCCAAGGGTCGTGCAGACGGCGCGGTTGGATTACCCACGCCCGTATTGATGAGAATCCCGCAATAAGGGGACACAATCTCTGCTTCGACAAGACGTGCCAATAAAACCGCATCTTGAAACATGGAGCGGGAGGCTAAAAACCGGTTCGAAATAATGACCGGGCAGCGACATGATGTCACGCTACAAAAGTTGTCAGTAGATTGGACTCGTGAAATATTATACTCCTTGCGTGTGTGTGTGGTACTTGTTTTGCAGAGCTGGACACATTTTCTGTGTTTGAAGGCTGTTTTGGAGTATTCGGAGGAGGAACCCGCCTTGCACTGCCGAAGACAATCTGCGCGCCGGACACATCGTCATTGAAGCCTGGTTCAGGGGCTACTGAGGGAGTCCTGGATTAAGGGGTCCTCGGGCGTCCGGACTATGTAACATGGGCCGGACTAATGGGCTATGAAGATACAAGACATAAGACTTCTTCCCGTGTCCGGATGGGACTCTCCTTGTCGTGGATGGCAAGCTTGGCATTCGGATATGCAGATTCCTTCCTTTGTACACCGACTCTGTACAACCCTAGGCCCCTCCGGTGTCTATATAAACCGGAGGGTTTAGTCCATAGAGGCAATCACAATCATACAGGCTAGACATCTAGGGTTTAGCCATTACGATCTCGTGGTAGATCAACTCTTGTAATCCTCATATTCATCAAGATCAATTAAGCAGGAAGTAGGGTATTACCTCCATCAAGAGGGCCCGAACCTGGGTAAACATCATGTCCCCCGTCTCCTGTTACCATCGACCCTAGACGCACAGTTCGGGACCCCCTACCCGAGATCCGCTGGTTTTGACAATGACAAGGGGCGCCTTTATATGAGTGCAAACTGCGTTGCATTCACATCGTACAGCCTCTTTTCCCGGTCCTCCTCCCATTACTTCCCTCATGCATGCACGATGCTAATTGAAGGAGGATGCATCATTGGCCATTAAAAATTTCAGGAACCGCTACCCCTCCCTCGTCTGCATTGAAGCCGTATCGGGAACTGCGCTGCCCGTTGTCAAATAGAATAGTACTGCGCCGCCCGCTGCACGCGCGGCTGAACACGCCTCCTCACCTCCATCAAACCCCTCCATTAAACCCTCATGCAAACCGAGAAACCTACTCCGGCCACACGTCCGTTCATGAGCGGGCCGGAATTAAATGCAACACCGGCTGAGCTCCTCCTGTCCGCCCCCAGTTTAAATGAGGCCAGACACCGGCCAAGCTCCTACTGTCCGCCCACTATTTAAACGAGGCCAGACAGATAGCGGGCAAGAATCACACCCCTCCGCCGCTCCCCCATCTCCTCCTTCACCATTTTCTCCACTCTTCCGATGGCTTCCGAGGAGCCGTTCTCCGGCATACTACCCAGCTGGTGGCCCGCCGAGCCCTTCGGATACGGGCGAGGCCGCTCCATGCTTCATCAACCTCGCTTGGCCCGACGGAGCCAGTTGCCACCCCAATCCGGCGCGTGGTTCAGCAACTCGCCACTCCAGTTTAGCTCGATGTGGAGTGGCGAGTTGCTCCACGCCGGCACGACGGCGAGCACGCTGGTATGGGACTCGTGCCTGCCTTGTCGTACCGCGCCACCAGTGTCTGCGGTGGCCGCGGCTCCCGTGTCTGTGGGCGCGCCTCCTGTGCCTGCGGTCGTGCCTCCCGTGCCTGCGGCAACGCCATGCAGTCAAAGACAGAAGCCGGGTGCATGGAGAGCGACGAGTCGTATGCCAGCTTCTCTGTGTCTGCCGCCATCATCGAGGAGAAGTAGAACACGGGA
This sequence comes from Triticum aestivum, assembly GCF_018294505.1. Classification (NCBI taxonomy): domain Eukaryota; kingdom Viridiplantae; phylum Streptophyta; class Magnoliopsida; order Poales; family Poaceae; genus Triticum; species Triticum aestivum. The sequence goes on from NC_057802.1 coordinate 312,791,446, forward strand.
GGCCGCCACCACTTTGGTCCCATGAAGGCCACCGCGAGGCGACGACTGCGCATTCAGGTGGTTTCTTTGCAGCTTCGTCTCTTCCGAGGACCTTCGTTGACCCCGCAAGTGTCTGCCGGACATGAAGAAGACAAAGGGATCCGCGGGTGGCCATTTAGATTAGGTACTCCCTCTCCGGCTGGCAGGAAATATTTGTTCTAAGAATGGATAAATTGGATGTATCTATAACTAAAATAAGTCTAGATACATCCATTTCTAGGACAAGTATTTCCGGATGGAGGGAGTATTAATTATACCAAGAGAGACAGATTAGCACCGCTTAGTTCATGTAAATGTAATGAAATCCATCATGTTTACATGAAGATCCGGCTTTTTAATATGAAATCCTGCATTCTTATATGAAAACAGTCCGTGTTTGCACGAATTTCATCTGGTTGGTTAGAGTTGTGAAAATGTATGCCGCTGGCGTTTGATGTCGTCCTCCGCGGAAGGAAGCGGGAGGAAATTTGCCGGCTGCCGTTGGAGATGCTCTTATGCTGGAAATAATAGAGTCACATCCAATCCATTTGAGTTAATTGCGTGTATGATTCTCCCTCTATAAAAACTTAATTGCATGTACAGTGTACATGTGACTTGCAGGGTGGCTACAACTTCATACAGAAAGTTAAAAAGAAACAAATCCATCCTTAGTCTTGTCTTCTAAGTACTTTGTGGGTTCCACTGTCAGTACAGTACTGAAGGAAGTATATATTACATAAGTAATACATAACATAAAAATCTAAAGTTAAAGACAGCATTCTAACTCAGGTCATCGCGTTGCGAGCATCCGGCGCTAACCAGTCCAGCACATTTTTGTTGTAGACCATGCTGGAGATATATCTCCATGTCTACTCTTATACTCCATCCGTTCCTAAATATTTGTTTTTTTTTCAGATTTCAAATGGACTACCACATACGGATGTGTATGTAGACATATTTTAGAGTGTAGATTCACTCATTTTGCTCCGTATGTAGTCACTTGTTGAAATCTCTAAAAAGACAAATATTTAGGAACGGAGGGAGTAGAAAACAGAGTTGGTGATGATGGTGTGCGTGCCATCCTGCAATATAGGCCGTCGGATTTATATCTAATGGATAGGAAGGAAACTATGGCAATTTTGCAAAAAAGATACCCACACCCCTCTCCACGTTTGCAAATAAGGCCTTCCCTCGTTCATCCTTTTCTCTACTCTTACTAGCAATGTGCCCGTGCGTTGCAACGGGTCCAAAGTACTCCCTCCGTCCGGAAATACTTGTCATCAAAATGGATAAAAAGATATGCACCTATAACTAAAATACGTCTAGATACACCCCATTTTATCCATTTTGATAACAAGTATTTCCGGATGGAAGGAGTATAATAATACATGTTCACAAACTTGAAAGAAAAACACTCTAGTTTGGTGTATATATCACTAAAATTATACTCGTATTAGGTTTCACTCAAAATATATTCCTTGTGGCTGTTTTGATGAGGTGGGTGTGACGCCCCCGATTCAATCGTACACTAATCATGCACGCAAACGTGTACGATCAATATCAGGGCCTCACGGGAAGATATCACAACACAACTCTAAAACATAAATAAGTCATACAAGCATCATAATACAAGCCAAGGGCCTCGAGGGCTCGAATACAAGTGCTCGATCATAGACGAGTCAGCGGAAGCAACAATATCTGAGTACAGAGATAAGTTAAACAAGTTTGCCTTAAGAAGGCTAGCACAAACTGGGATACAGATCGAAAGAGGCGCAGGCCTCCTGCCTGGGATCCTCCTAAACTACTCCTGGTCGTCGTCAGCGGGCTGCACGTAGTAGTAGGCACCTGCGGTGTAGTAGGAGTCGTCGTCGGCGGTGGCGTCTGGCTCCTGGGCTCCAGCATCTGGTTGCGACAACCAGGTAGAAAGGAAAGGGGGAAAAGAGGGAGAAAAGTGTTGGGGATCGTAGCAGAAATTTAAAATTTTCTACGCATCACCAAGATCAATCTATGGAGTCATCTAGCAACGAGAGAGATGAGTGCATCTACATACCCTTGTAGATCGCGAGCGGAAGCGTTCAAGAGAACGGGGTTGATGGAGTCGTACTCGTCGTGATCCAAATCACCGATGATCCTAGCGCCGAACGGACGGCACCTCCGCGTTCAACACACGTACGGTTGGGAGAGACGTCTCCTCCTTCTTGATCCAGCAAGGGGGAAGGAGAGGTTGATGGAGATCCAGCAGCACGACGGCGTGGTGGTGGAAGCAGCGGGGATCTCGGCAGGGCTTCGCCAAGCTCAGCGAGAGGGAGAGGTGTTACGGGGGGAGAGCGAGGCGCCAGGGGCTTGGGTGCGCAGCCCTCCCTCCCCCCTTTATATAGGGGCCCTAGGGGGGGCACCGGCCCCTGGAGATCCCATCTCAAGGGGGGGCGGCCAAGGGGGGAACTTGCTTCCAAGTCAGGTGGGGCGCCCCCCACCCCCAGGGTTTCCAACCCTAGGCGCGGGGGGAGGCCCATGGGGGAGCACCAGCCCACCAGGGGCTGGTTCCCTTCCCACTTCAGCCCATGGGGCCCTCCGGGATAGGTGGCCCCACCCGATGGACCCCCGGGACCCTTCCGGTGGTCCAGGTACAATACCGGTGACCCCGAAACTTTCCCGGTGGCCGAAACTGGACTTCCTATATACAAATCTTCACCTCCGGACCATTCCGGAACTCCTCGTGATGTCCGGGATCTCATCCGGGACTCCGAACAACTTTCGGGTTACCGCATACTAATATCTCTACAACCCTAGCGTTACCAAACCTTAAGTGTGTAGACCCTACGGGTTCGGGAGACACGCACACATGACCGAGACGACTCTCCGGTCAATAATCAACAGCGGGATCTGGATACCCATGTTGGCTCCCACATGCTCCTCGATGATCTCATCGGATGAACCGCGATGTCGAGGATTCAAGTAATCCCGTATACAATTCCCTTTGTCAATCGGTACGTTACTTGCCCGAGATTCGATCGTCGGTATCCCAATACCTTGTTCAATCTCGTTACCGGCAAGTCACTTTACTTGTTCCGTAATGCATGATCCCGTGACTAACTACTTAGTCACATTGAGCTCATTATGATGATGCAATACCGAGTGGGCCCAGAGATACCTCTCCGTCATACGGAGTGACAAATCCCAGTCTCGATCTGTGCCAACCCAACATACACTTTCGGAGATACCTGTAGTGCACCTTTATGTCCACCCAGTTACGTTGTGATGTTTGGTACACCCAAAGCATTCCTACGGTATCCGGGAGTTGCACGATCTCATGGTCTAAGGAAATGATACTTGACATTAGAAAAGCTTCAGCAAACGAACTACACGATCTAGTGCTATGCTTAGGATTGGGTCTTGTCCATCACATCATTCTCCTAATGATGTGATCCCATTATCAATGACATCCAATATCCATGGTCAGGAAACGGTAACCATCTATTGATCAATGAGCTAGTCAACTAGAGGCTCACTAGGGACATGTTATGGTCTATGTGTTCACACATGTATTACGATTTCTGGATAACACAATTATAGCATGAATAATAGACAATTATCATGAACAAGGAAATATAATAATAACCATTTTATTATTACCTCTAGGGCATATTTCCAACAGTCTCCCACTTGCACTAGAGTCAATAATCTAGTTACATTGTGATGAATCATACACCCATAGAGTTCTGGTGTTGATCATGTTTTGCCCGTGGAAGAGGTTTAGTCAACGGATCTGCGACATTCAAATCCGTATGTACTTTACAAATATCTATGTCTCCATTTTGAACATTTTCACGAATGGAGTTGAAGCGACGCTTGATGTGCCTGGTCTTCTTGTGAAACCTGGGCTCCTTGGCAAGGGCAATAGCTCCAGTGTTGTCACAGAAGAGAGTCATCGGCCCCGATGCATTGGGAATAACTCCTAGGTCGGCAATGAACTCCTTCATCCAGATTGCTTCATGTGCTGCCTCCGAGGCTGCCATGTACTCCGCTTCACATGTAGATCCCGCCACGATGCTTTGCTTGCAACTGCACCAGCTGACTGCCCTACCATTCAAAATATACACGTATCTGGTTTGTAACTTAGAGTCATCCAGATCTATGTCGAAGCTAGCATCGACGTAACCCTTTACGACGAGCTCTTCGTCACCTCCATAAACGAGAAACATATCCTTAGTCCTTTTTAGGTACTTCAGGATGTTCTCGACCGCCGTCCAGTGTTCCATGCCGGGATTACTTTTGTACCTTCCTACCAAACTCACGGCAAGGTTTACATCAGGTCTGGTACACAGCATGGCATACATAATAGACCCTATGGCCGAGGCATAGGGGACGACACTCATCTTTTCTCTATCTTCTGCCGTGGTCGGGCATTGAGCCGTGCTCAATCTCACACCTTGCAATACAGGCAAGAACCCCTTCTTGGACTGATCCATATTGAACTTCTTCAATATCTTGTCAAGGTATGTGCTTTGTGAAAGACCTATGAGGCGTCTCGATCTATCTCTATAGATCTTGATGCCTAATATGTAAGCAGCTTCTCCAAGGTCCTTCATTGAAAAACACTTATTCAAGTAGGCCTTTATACTTTCCAAGAATTCCATATCATTTCCCATCAATAGTATGTCATCCACATATAATATGAGAAATGCTACAGAGCTCCCACTCACTTTTTTGTAAACACAGGCTTCTCCATAAGTCTGTGTAAACCCAAACGCTTTGATCATCTCATCAAAGCGAATGTTCCAACTTCGAGATGCCTGCACCAGCCCATAGATTGAGCGCTGGAGCTTGCATACTTTGTCAGCATTCTTAGGATCGACAAAACCTTCCGGCTGCATCATATACAATTCTTCCTTAAGGAAGCCGTTAAGGAATGCCGTTTTGACGTCCATTTGCCATATTTCATAATCGTAGAATGCGGCAATTGCTAACATGATTCGGGCAGACTTCAGCTTCGCTACGGGTGAGAAGGTCTCATCGTAGTCAACTCCTTGAACTTGTCGATAACCCTTGGCGACAAGTCGAGCTTTATAGATGGTAACATTTCCATCCGCGTCCGTCTTCTTCTTAAAGATCCATTTATTTTCTATCGCTCGCCGATCATCGGGCAAGTCTGTCAAAGTCCACACTTTGTTTTCATACATGGATCCTATCTCGGATTGCATGGCTTCAATCCATTTGTTGGAATCTGGACCCGCCATTGCTTCTTCATAGTTCGAAGGTTCACCATTGTCCAACAACATGATTTCCAAGACAGGGTTGCCGTACCACTCTGGTGCGGAACGTGTCCTTGTGGACCTATGAAGTTTAGTGGTAACTTGATCATGATCGTCATCATTAACTTCCTCTCTAGTCGGTGCAGGCACCATAGAAACATTTTCTTGTGCTGCGCTACTTTCCGGTTCGAGAGGGGTCATCTCATCAAGTTCCACTTTCCTCCCACTTACTTCTTTCGAGAGAAACTCTTTCTCCAGAAAGGACCCGTTCTTGGCAACGAAGATCTTGCCTTCAGATCTGAGGTAGAAGGTATACCCAATGGTTTCCTTAGGGTATCCTATGAAGACGCATTTTTCTGACTTGGGTTCGAGCTTTTCAGGTTGACGTTTCTTGACATAAGCATCGCATCCCCAAACTTTAAGAAACGACAGCTTAGGTTTCTTTCCAAACCATAATTCATACGGTGTCGTCTCAACGGATTTCGACGGAGCCCTATTTAAAGTGAATGCGGCAGGCTCTAAAGCATAACCCCAGAATGATAGCGGTAGATCGGTAAGAGACATCATAGATCACACCATATCCAATAGAGTGCGATTACGACATTCGGACACACCATTACGCTGAGGTGTTCCAGGCGGTGTGAGTTGTGAAACAATTCCACATTTCCTTAAGTGTGTGCCAAATTCGTGACTCAAATATTCCCCTCCACGATCTGACCGTAAGAACTTTATTTTCCTGTCACGTTGATTCTCAACCTCACTCTAAAATTCCTTGAACTTTTCAAAGGTCTCAGACTTGTGTTTCATTAAGTAGACATACCCATATCTACTCAAGTCATCAGTGAGGGTGAGAACATAACGATAGCCACTGCGAGCCTCAACGCTCATTGGACCGCACACATCAGTATGTATGATTTCCAATAAGTTGGTTGCTCGTTCCATTGTTCCGGAGAACGGAGTCTTGGTCATTTTGCCCATGAGGCATGGTTCGCACGTGTCAAATGATTCATAATCAAGAGACTCCAAAAGTCCATCTGCATGGAGTTTCTTCATGCGTTTGACACCAATGTGACCAAGGCGGCAGTGCCACAAGTATGTGGGACTATCATTATCAACCTTACATTTCTTGGTATTCACACTATGAACATGTGTAACATCACGTTCGAGATTCATTAAGAATAAACCATTGACCAGCGGGGCATGACCATAAAACATATCTCTCATATAAATAGAACAACCATTATTCTCGGATTTAAATGAGTAGCCATCTCGCATTAAACGAGATCCAGATACAATGTTCATGCTCAAAGCTGGCACTAAATAACAATTATTGAGGTTTAAAACTAATCTCCTAGGTAAATGTAGAGGTAGCGTGCCGACGGCGATCACATCGACCTTGGAACCATTCCCTACGCGCATCGTCACCTCGTCCTTCGCCAGTCTCCGCTTATTCTGCAGCTCCTGCTTTGAGTTACAAATATGAGCAACCGCACCGGTATCAAATACCCAGGAGCTACTACGAGCGCTGGTTAGGTACACATCAATAACATGTATATCACATATACCTTTGGTATTGCCGGCCTATTACAAGAACATGATCAATCTCATACATCACATATATCATTCATCACATCCTTCTGGCCATATCACATCACATGACACTTGCTGCAAAAACAAGTTAGACGTCCTCTAATTGTTGTTGCAAATTTTTACATGGCTGCTATAGGTTTCTGGCAAGAACGATTCTTACCTACGCCAAAACCACAACGTGATATGCCAATTTCTATTTACCCTTCATAAGGACCCTTTTCATCGAATCCGATCCGACTAAAGTGGGAGAGACAGACACCCGCTAGCCACCTTATGCAACTAGTGCATGTCAGTCGGTGGAATCTGTCTCACGTAAGCGTACCGGGCCGCTTCATCCCACGATGCCGCTGAATCAAGATAAGACTAGTAACGGCAAGTAAATTGACAAAATCAACGCCACAACAACTTGTGTTCTACTCGTGCATAGAAACTACGCATAGACCTAGCTCATGATGCCACTGTTGGGGATCATAGTAGAAATTTAAAATTTTCTACGCATCACCAAGATCAATCTATGGAGTCATCTAGCAATGAGAGAGATGAGTGCATCTACATACCCTTGTAGATCGCGAGCGGAAGCGTTCAAGAGAACGAGGTTGATGGAGTCGTACTCGTCGTGATCCAAATCACCGATGATCCTAGCGCCGAACGGACGGCACCTCCGCGTTCAACACACGTACGGTTGGGAGAGACGTCTCCTCCTTCTTGATCCATCAAGGGGGAAGGAGAGGTTGATGGAGATCCAGCTGCACGACGGCGTGGTGGTGGAAGCAGCGGGGATCTCGGCAGGGCTTCGCCAAGCTCAGCGAGAGGGAGAGGTGTTACGGGGGGAGAGGGAGGCGCCAGGGGCTTGGGTGCGCAGCCCTCCCTCCCCCCCTTTATATAGGGGCCCTGGGGGGGGCACCGGCCCCTGGAGATCCCATCTCAAGGGGGGGCGGCGGCCAAGGGGGGAACTTGCCCCCCAAGTCAGGTGGGGCGCCCCCACCGCCAGGGTTACCAACCCTAGGCGCAGGGAGAGGCCCATGGGGGCGCACCAGCCCACCAGGGGCTGATTCCCTTCCCACTTCAGCCCATGGGGCCCTCCAGGATAGGTGGCCCCACCCGGTGGACCCCCGGGACCCTTCCGGTGGTCCCGGTACAATACCGGTGACCCCGAAACTTTCCCAGTGGCCGAAACTGGACTTCCTATATACAAATCTTCACCTCCGGACCATTCCGGAACTCCTCTTGATGTCCGGGATCTCATCCGGGACTCCGAACAACTTTCGGGTTACCGCATACTAATATCTCTACAACCCTAGCGTTACCGAACCTTAAGTGTGTATACCCTACGGGTTCGGGAGACACGCAGACATGACCGAGACGACTCTCCGGTCAATAATCAACTGCGAGATCTAGATTCCCATGTTAGCTCCCACATGCTCCTTGATGATCTCATCGGATGAACCACGTTGTCGAGGATTCAAGTAATCCCGTATACAATTCCCTTTGTCAATCGGTACGTTACTTGCCCGAGATTCGATCGTCCGTATCCCAATACCTCGTTCAATCTCGTTACCGGCAAGTCACTTTACTCGTTCCGTAATGCATGATCCCGTGACTAACTACTTAGTCACATTGAGCTCATTATGATGATGCAATACCGAGTGGGCCCAGAGATACCTCTCCGTCATACGGAGTGACAAATCCCAGTCTCGATCCGAGCCAACCCAACAGACACTTTCGGAGATACCTGTAGTGCACCTTTATAGCCACCCAGTTACGTTGTGACGTTTGGTACACCCAAAGCATTCCTACGGTATCCGGGAGTTGCACGGTCTCATGGTCTAAGGAAATGATACTTGACATTAGAAAAGCTTCACCAAACGAACTACACGATCTAATGCTATGCTTAGGATTGGGTCTTGTCCATCACATCATTCTCCTAATGATGTGATCCCGTTATCAATGACATCCAATGTCCATGGTCAGGAAACCGTAACCATCTATTGATCAACGAGCTAGTCAACTAGAGGCTCACTAGGGACATGTTATGGTCTATGTGTTCACACATGTATTATGATTTCCGGATAACACAATTATAGCATGAACAATATACAATTATCATGAACAAGGAAATATAATAATAACCATTTTATTATTGCCTCTAGGGCATATTTCCAACAAAAAGCAACCGTGAGTACTCATCCAAAGTACTCGCAAGCAAGGAGCTACACTACATATGCGTGGGTATATGTGTAAAGGGCCATATCGGTGGACTGAACTGCAGAATGCCAGAATAAGAGGGGGATAGCTAATCCTGTCGAAGACTACGCTTCTGGCCACCTCCATCTTGCAGCATGTAGAAGAGAGTAGATGGTAAGTTCACCAAGTAGCATCGCATAGCATAATCCTACCCGGCGATCCCCTCCTCGTCGCCCTGTTAGAGAGCGATCACCGGGTTATATCCGTCACCAAGTAGCATCGCATAGCATAAGGTCAAGGTACAACTCCGGGTCGTCCTTTTACCGAGGGACACGGCTATTCGAATAGATAAACTTCCCTGCAGGAGTGCACCACATAACCCAACACGCTTGATCCCATTTGGCCAGACACACTTTCCTGGGTCATGCCCGGCCTCGGAAGATCAACACGTCGCAGCCCCACCTAGGCTCAACAGAGAGGTCAGCACGCCGGTCTAAATCCTATGTGTGCAGGGGTCTGGGCCCATCGCCCATTGCACACCTGCACGTTGCGTACGCGGCCGGAAGCAGACCTAGCCCCCTTATTACAAGCGCGAGCTTACGGTCCAATGCGGCGCGCGCCACTCAGTCGCTGACATCAAAAAGAGCTTCGGCTGATATCACGACGCCGAGTGCACATAACTGTTCCCGCGTAGTTGGTTAGTGCGTATAGACCAAATGGCCAGACTCAGATCAAATACCAAGATCTCGTTAAGCGTGTTAAGTATCCGCGAACGCCGACCAGGGCCAGGCCCACCTCTCTCCTAGGTGGTCTCAACCAGCCCTGTCGCTCCGCCAGAAAGTAACAGTCGGGGCCGTCAGGAACCCAGGCCCACCTCTACCGGGATGGAGCCACCTGTCCTTTCAGCCCCCTCATCAGAATCACTTGCGGGTACTCAATGAGCTGACCCGACTTTAGTCACCACATGTGTCATGTATATAAAGTATATAGTATATACCCGTGATCACCTCCCTAGTGATCACGGCCCAGTAGTATAGCATGGCAGACGGACAAGAGAGTAGGGCCACTGATGGAACACTAGCATCCTATACTAAGTAGTAGGATATCAGGTAAGGGCAACAACTGTAGCAACAATGACAGGCTATGCAGCAGAATAGGATTAACCGAAAGCAGTAACATGCTACACTACTCTAATGCAAGCTGTATAGAGAAGAATAGGCGATATCTGGTGATCTAGGGGGGGCTTGCCAGGAAGCTCAGCCGAGAAGGAGGGGTCGTCAACACCGTAGTCGATCGGGGGTTGCCGGCAGTCTCGGGGTCTACCGGAAAGAAGTAACGGAGGGGGAACACAATAAATAAGAGAGCAACCAAAGCATCACAAAGCGTAACATGGCAATACGTGGTGCTAGAGGTGACCTAACGTGGTAGTAGGTGATACCGGCGAAGGAGGGAAATATCCGGGAAGGTATTTCCGGTGTTTTGCGTTTTCAGACAGATGAACCGGAGGGGGAAAGTTGTGTGTTTGCTATGCTAGGGATGTGTGGCGGACGAACGGGCTGCGTATTCGGATTCGTCTCGTCGTTCTGAGCAACTTTCATGTACAAAGTATTTTCATCCGAATTACAGATTATTTACTATGATTTTTGAAGATTTAAAAGATTTTCTAATTTTCTGGAATTTATTTAATTCGAAAATAACAGTAATACTTTTTAAACACAGACTGAGCCAGCCACAATCGATGACATGTGGGGCCAGTCAAAGTCCACTCACCAGTACAGTCAGCATTGACTTGGTCAAAGTTGACCAGTCAACAGGGTCAATGGGGCCCCATATGTCAGTGTCACATGTGTTTTAACAAAAAGTTTAAAATAGTCTAATTAGAGGTGGGGCCCTACTGTCATTGACACAGTTTTATCTAAACAGAGCTAAATCGTTTAGTTACTTAATTAAGTTAACTAACTTTAATTAGTTTAGTTAATCAGGATTAATTAAGTTAATTATATCACTAATTAATTAATTAATTAATATATTTTTAATTTCAATTTTCTTTAAAAACGTTTTTCGTTTACAAGGGCGGGGCCCAGTTGTCATTGGCCCATAGGGCCAAACGGGTGCGGGCGCAACGGGTAGGCGGGTGCGTGCGCCGCGGCACCTAGAGGGGCGCCGACGGGCACGGTGCCGGCAGGGAGGGGGAGGTGAGGCCACGCGGGGCAGGGGCGACGGAGCCGGGCGAGGGCGGCCGCCGGCGTGTGAGCGCGCAGCGGAGGCAGGCGGTGACGCGGTGTGGGCTCAGGGACGGGGCGCGGCTAGGCGTGGCGCAGGCGCGCACGGAGGTGCGGTGCAGCGCATGCGGGCCAGAGCAGTGGCAATCAGCGCTGGCAACGACGAGCGCAACGACAGAGGGAAGAGGAGGCCGGTGGGGTTCCTCACCCGCGTTGCAGGGGCACGGGGGCGGCGAGGCGCGAGGAAGCGAGCCGAGGAGGAGGTCGGGGATGGCGAGCGACGAGCGGCGTCGGCGATGGGGCGCAGGGGACGATGGGGCGACGCTGGGTCGACGACGAGTTGGTGCCGGCGACGTTGAGCGGCGGGGCGGCCGGTGAGGTGAGGCGATGGGGTGACGCCGGGGGTCGGCGTCGGCGTCGGGGCGCAGTGTGACGGGTCGCCGAGTTCGGGGGGGGAGCCGCCGATCCAGATCGGGTCGTGTGGGAGAGAAGAGCAAGGGGATCGGGAGGAGTGGGAGTGTTTAGGGTTTGCGGGGGGTTGGACCGGGGTATGTAGGCCGGGGGTAGTGGGTGGGCTGGCCTGCTAGTGGCCACGTGGGCCAAGGCCCAGTGGGCAGGGGGGATTTCCTTCGTTCTTTTTTTTATTTTTGCTATGTTTTTTGTTTTACTTTTCTTTTTCTATTTATATTTTAGGATCTAATTATTTTAGTTTTGTAAAACTCATCTTTAGCACCTAGATTAGCATATCAAGTTAGACGAGTGCCATAGAAAGTTTTTAGTGCCCAATTAAATTAGGTTAATATTATATTAACTACAAAAGGTATTTACTTAATTGTTTTACCTACTATTTTAATCATTTTAGAGCCTTTAAACATTTTATAAAAGTGGGGTTTCTTCACCACAACTACCTTTGCATTATTTGGCACAACTCGAACATTTTAGTTTTAATGTTTGAAAAGTTTTGTTGTTTGCCTTTAATTAAATTTTGAATTTGAATTGGTTTTGAACTAACCCGAGATTAACTCTAGTGACAGAGGTGACGTGGCATCATCAGTAGGGAATTACTGTAGCTTAATTATCCGGGCGTCACAATTCTCCTCCACTACAAGAAATCTCGTCCCGAGATTTAGGAGGGGGACTAAGGGGGAAAGGTCTGGTTACGAAATTCTAACGAATCTTCTCAGTCTTGGTTGCTCTTCTTGAAGAGGTCGACCCATTACATTGACGTCTTTATTTCTCTGCTTCAGGTCATCATGGTGAAGTCGTCCTTTTCTTCGGGAACTCCAACGTACTTACGAATAGGTAAGGGGCAGCTCGGCTATGACAGAATGCTTATGAGGGAAACAATATGGGGTTAACCTATGAATGAGCATAAGATTATCTCTCGAGTTGAACATATAGAATACATCGAGAGTAAGGTACGAAGGTACAATAAGAGGTTCCAAGCGGATAGATAATTGCTCGAAGTCTGAACCAGAGTGAGAAGGGGGTTCAGAGCGGCGAGAGTAAGTATTGCATCTGATACCAGAATAGCGCACTAGGAAGGTGCCCCGTGAATTAAATATGAAGCCAAGCATGAGGAATAACCATTAGAAACAGGGTTGTACAGGAGAGTCAGGTTTCGATCCTGTGGAACTGTGGGTTATGGGCCCACCATGTGGGGTAAAAATAGGAAGGGTGATGACGTCTTGCACGGTAGTGTAAGCAAGGCATGCCAGAGGATAACATATCAGTTATGTTGGCAACAACATTGGTACCAAGGGCGAGGGACAAAGAGAACCATTTTCCTGCTCGTTGAACGAGGCGGACCAATAGGCAAAGTTCTCATCCATCGGTGGTTACCGGAATGTCATCAACAATAGTGACAGGGTCTTACCGACACGATTGAACACCTAGGTGTTTACATAAGCAGAAGAATATTACTGCTTAGATCATATAGAACACCAGAAAGGTTAAACAAAACAATGAAAAGGAAAAGGTGATCTTTAGATTAAACCGAACAATGGAAAGGAAAATGTGTTTAAACACATATTTCAGGGGTATATCCTTCCTAAGGACAAACAGAGCATGATATCCATGACAGGATATAACGTAGAAAACCCTTTAGGAAAGGGCAGAGAAATTTCATGACATTACTCATACAACAGTGTTTCGATAATTGATAAATAAAATTTAGCATTGTGCTTCAGATGTACTTATTGAAAACCGGAGTACCACAGACATGCTTCAAGGTAGCATTGGCATGGTCTTCAAGCAAAGGCCGGACTTTGGATACACAAAGGATCCATCAGGAACAACTTATAAAATAAGTCTTACGATTTCCTCATGGAAGAATGGTTAACCTTGCTAAAAAGGAAAACTTATAACAATAGGTCCTCCGGCCAGGTGTCTTAGGCATGACATCACCTTACCGGGTCATAAATAGACCAATGTTATAACTCTTGGAAATATGTTCCAACCATCATATCTGACCGAGATTCAGATCTGATTGGTGTTAGGATAACTCAGACTCAGGATGCCTGAGAAGAAAGGTGCAACACAAATTGTCGAAATGACATCGAAGATTCTCGGGAGATGAACTATGGAAGCGAGTTCCGAACAAGGGTTCATCATTAAATCAAGGAGAGGTGAGGAGGTGACTGATTGACTCAGCGACAATCCATTGAGATTTCCAAAAGATGGATTTCCACAACTATGTGACCAAGGAGATAACATTAGCTAGATCGAATGACTTAATGATGTATGGTCGAGGAAAACATACATAGTTAAACATTGGTTGAAATGTGCACCCAAAATATGGGCTAGGTAGCACGATCAATGTTCGAATGATGATTCATTAAGCCATAGACGTAGAATGAAACTATAGACCAATAACTTCAAAGCAATAGGGTTGCTAGAAGTTTAGAATTTACACATCACGGACCATTTGTCGGTATTTCGTTTAGAAACAACACGGGGACCAAGAAAGAATGGTGATGGTGAGAAGTATCACTATACCAAGAATTCTTAAGAGGTGGAGTAATGCTCACAACATTCTTGACATCAAAGATGGTAATACTCCATGGTAGAACATAACATAAGTTGGATAGTAGGGAAATCAAGATACAACACAAAATATGAACAAGTTTGTGTTGGGGGGAGGCAAGAATGTTGTCGATGATAACACAATTCATCGAGGGGCAAGGATGGTATTTCTCATCCTGAATTTCGACACACAACTTGGAAGAAGTCAAATTGTTGACAATGATCACGACACATTTGTCGAGAGATTTCATGAAGATGTAATCAATCAGCGACGACATCAAGTCAAAGGAATGATGAAGCAGACGGTTATTGGAACCATGGGTAGGACACAAACTTGAAGTCAAGCTTGTTGTTCCAGGTGAAATGGTATGAGAGGAAGATCGGCGTAAGCTTAGCTCATCATCGAAAGTTGTGCTCCAGGGTTAAGGACCAGGTAGCACAGTTAAAATTTAGCACGCTAATGATATAGCCGATCAGGCTAGGAATGACTTAAATGATTATTAAACTCGTAAGCAACGGAAATTACTTAGAGTTATTGAATCGGAGTGCGGACTTGATTCATTATTCGGTGTTCTCGGTTGACAAACAACCCAGAACCCATGAAGTGACAAAGACAAGGTAAGGTAGTACTTCATCGAAGTTTATAAGATGTAGTGCAATGGTAAGATATCCTCGAGATACCAGGGGTAATACTCAAAGGTAGATCATAATAGAGGTTGGGCAGGCGTATTGACCTGCAGAAGACAAGTGATTTAACTTGTCCAAGAAATGGTATTTAAAGGAGAACATGGTCGGAAACCACGATCATAAATGATCGAACCACGAATACAAGATGAACTTATAACAAGGGGGGTAATTATTTGTATGAGCAGCTTCCATGATAAGTTATACATCGTGTCCATGGGCATGAACGCAAGGTTCAAGGTCGACTCCCACTTCTTCAATGTATAACCTTCCATTCACTTCTCGCCTTGATAAAGGCATTAGTGTTGAAAGTTTTACCTGGTGAAATACCAGATGAGTATGACTCGTGAAAACTTCCGAGTTCACACATATTAAGGAAGGCATAGGTTCAACCCGTCAGGGTATCGTGGAAACATATACCACAAGCTTCAATAGTAAATACCACCAGCTCAAAAATAGAGCATGGTTGAGAAAACAGAGGATACAATTTACCAAAGGCATGGTGTATCAGGGGAAGACTCAAGGTTTTGAGAATATGCAGGAACGGTCGGATAATAATCCACCAAAGGATCTGGCGGACCGCAAAGAAACTGATTTGAGTATATATGTTCAGCCAGAAGAAGAAATAATGCCAAGGCATCGGATTATAGAAAATCTGGATAATTTGAGACCTTAAATGCAAGGAATTATGATTTCCAAATTGGGGGATCAAAAGCAGATGCTCTGATCAAAAGACAAGTAAGTTGAATAGACTTAGAGGCACAAACGGTGGCAATTTGATTGGTCGACAACCAGCTCATGTTCAAAATGACGTCCGAGCCGGAAGGATGAATTCTAGGCTCTGATTGAGGATTGCGAGCATTCGCAACAAATTGAATCAACGGACTCAAAATGATAATGACAAGAGATGCCAATAAGATTACGAGACTTAAGATTAGTCATAATGCAAGTAAGCAAGAATTTCAAGAGCAAAAAGGCTCCTGAGGATTTTCGGAAGATCGAATGGTATTTTGAACACTTTTGTGAAATACTTGAATCAACTGGGGATGAGCGGATACTCGGTAAGTGCGAGAATTATCCGTAGGGGTATTCAGGTGACAAAGAACAGCAAGGCAGTAAGCTCAAAGGATTCTCGGAACAACAGAGAGAATTTCAGGGTATCTTGTAATAACAAGATCAACTGGGAAACATTGCATGAATGGCGAGTATACGTGGTTATCCATAGGAGTTTATCGATGAAAGGGAATTGCAAAAGCGACGAACACAAGTTCTCGGGTTATCAGCGGACGATCATCAGTAATAAGGGGCTCTCCGGGTGAAAGTGATAACGAGATCCTAATGTTAGATTTAGCAAAATTCACTTAACCCGAATAGAAGAGAGATCAGAGTCCCAGAGTATAGACAAGGAGTAAAAGATCCTAATACCACCCAATGGCGACGTGGGCCCGTAAGCCACACAGCCATGTTAGTAAAAGTTTTTCAATGACTAGACTCGACTTCGGCCAAGGAGTTGGAAAGGGGGATTCCCACAAGAACCTGGCTCTGATACCAACTTGTGCGTACGCGGCCGGAAGCATACCTAGCCCCCTTAATACAAGCACGAGCTTACGGTCCAATGCGGCGCGCGCCACTCAGTCGCTGACGTCAAAAAGAGCTTCGGCTGATACCACGACACCGAGTGCCCATAACTGTTCCCGCGTAGTTGGTTAGTGCGTATAGACCAAATGGCCAGACTCAGATCAAATACCAAGATCTCGTTAAGCGTGTTAAGTATCCGCGAACGCCGACCAGGGCCAGGCCCACCTCTCTCCTAGGTGGTCTCAACCTGCCCTGTCGCTCCGCCAGAAAGTAATAGTCGGGGGCCGTCAGGAACCCAGGCCCACCTCTACCGGGATGGAGCCACCTGTCCTTTCAGCCCCCTCATCAGAATCACTTGCGGGTACTCAACGAGCTGACCCCACTTTAGTCAGCACATGTGCCATGTATATAAAGTATATAGTATATACCCGTGATCACCTCCCTAGTGATCACGGCCCAGTAGTATAGCATGGCAGACGGACAAGAGAGTAGGGCCACTGATGGAACACTAGCATCCTATACTAAGTAGTAGGATATCAGGTAAGGGCAACAACTGTAGCAACAATGACAGGCTATGCAGCAGAATAGGATTAACCGAAAGCAGTAACATGCTACACTACTCTAATGCAAGCTGTATAGAGAAGAATAGGCGATATCTGGTGATCTAGGGGGGGCTTGCCAGGAAGCTCAGCCGAGAAGGAGGGGTCGTCAACACCGTAGTCGATCGGGGGTTGCCGGCAGTCTCGGGGTCTACCGGAAAGAAGTAACGGAGGGGGAACACAATAAATAAGAGAGCAACCAAAGCATCACAAAGCGTAACATGGCAATACGTGGTGCTAGAGGTGACCTAACATGGTAGTAGGTGATACCGGCGAAGGAGGGAAATATCCGAGAAGGTATTCCCGGTGTTTTGCGTTTTCGGACAGATGAACCGGAGGGGGAAAGTTGTGTGTTTGCTATGCTAGGGATGTGTGGCGGACGAACGGGCTGCGTATTCGGATTCGTCTCGTCGTTCTGAGCAACTTTCATGTACAAAGTATTTTCATCCGAATTACGGATTATTTACTATGATTTTTGAAGATTTAAAAGATTTTCTAATTTTCTGGAATTTATTTAATTCGAAAATAACAGTAAATACTTTTTAAACACAGACTGAGCCAGCCACAATCGATGACATGTGGGGCCAGTCAAAGTCCACTCAGCAGTACAGTCAGCATTGACTTGGTCAAAGTTGACCAGTCAATAGGGTCAATGGGGCCCCATATGTCAGTGTCACATGTGTTTTAACAAAAAGTTTAAAATAGTCTAATTAGAGGTGGGGCCCTACTGTCATTGACACAGTTTTATCTAAACAGAGCTAAATCGTTTAGTTACTTAATTAAGTTAACTAACTTAAATTAGTTTAGTTAATCAGGATTAATTAAGTTAATTATATCACTAATTAATTAATTAATATATTTTTAATTTCAATTTTCTTCTAAAAAAACGTTTTCCGTTTACAAGGGCGGGGCCCAGTTGTCATTGGCCCATAGGGCCAAACGGGTGCGGGCGCAACGGGTAGGCGGGTGCGTGCGCCGCGGCACCTAGAGGGGCGCCGACGGGCACGGTGCCGGCAGGGAGGGGGAGGTGAGGCCACGCGGGGCAGGGGCAACGGAGCCGGGCGAGGGCGGCCGCCGGCGTGTGAGCGCGCAGCGGAGGCAGGCGGTGATGCGGTGTGGGCTCAGGGACGAGGCGCGTCTAGGGTGCACGGGGTGCGGCTAGGCGTGGCGCAGGCGCGCGCGGAGGTGCGGTGCGGCGCATGCGGGCCAGAGCTGTGGCAATCGGCGCTGGCAACGACGAGCGCAACGACAGAGGGAAGAGGAGGCCGGTGGGGTTCCTCGCCCGTGTTGTAGGGGCACGGGGGCGGCGAGGCGCGAGGAAGCGAGCCGAGGAGGAGGTCGGGGATGGCGAGCGACGAGCGGCGTCGGCGATGGGGCGCAGGGGACGATGAGGCGACGCTGGGTCGACGAAGAGTTGGTGCCGGCGACGTCGAGCGGCGGGGCGGCCGGTGAGGTTAGGCGATGGGGTGACGCCGGGGGTGGGCGCCGGCGTCGGGGCGCAGTGTGACGGGTCGCCGAGGTCGGGGGGAGCCCCCGATCCAGATCGGGTCGTGTGGGAGAGAGGAGCAAGGGGATCGGGAGGAGTGGGAGTGTTTAGGGTTTGCGGGGGGTTGGACCGGGGTATGTAGGCCGGGGGTAGTGGGTGGGCTGGCCTGCTAGTGGCCACGTGGGCCAAGGCCCAGTGGGCAGGGGGGATTTCCTTCGTTCTTTTTTATTTTTGCTATGTTTTTTGTTTTACTTTTCTTTTTCTGTTTATATTTTAGGATCTAATTATTTTAGTTTTGTAAAACACATCTTTAGCACCTAGATTAGCATATCAAGTTAGACCAGTGCCATAGAAAGTTTTTAGTGCCCAATTAAATTAGGTTAATATTATATTAACTATAAAAGGTATTTACTTAATTGTTTTACCTATTGTTTTAATCATTTTAGAGCCTTTAAACATTTTATAAAAGTGGGGTTTCTTCACCACAATTACCTTTGCATTATTTGGCACAACTCGAACATTTTAGTTTTAATGTTTGAAAAGTTTTGTTGTTCGCCTTTAATTAAATTTTGAATTTGAATCGGTTTTGAACTAACCCGAGATTAACTCCAGTGACAGAGGTGACGTGGCATCATCAGTAGGGAATTACTGTAGCTTAATTATCCGGGCGTCACAGTGGGGGAGGGATGTGGTTGGTTTCAAGATACTAAGGGGTTTCTGCAAATTGGAGCAGAGAAGTGGGGTCTTGTTGCAAAAATGCCACGACTTACATCATAGTCATTAGATGCAGATCTGATGGTCAGAAATGACGGATGGCAGACACACCATCATCACCAACTGAGTCTTTTATAGGAGTCCCTACTCTTATAAAAAAACAGAGTTGGTGATGATGGTGTACCTGCCATCCTGCAATATAGGCCATCCGATTTATATCTGACGGATAGGAAGGAAACTATGGCAATTTTGCAAAAAGATACCCACACCCCTCTCCACATTTGCAAGTAAGGCATTCCCTCGTTCATCCTTTTCTCCCACAAGATAAACTACTCATACAAATGCATGTTGATGTTCCGTGCAACGGATGGGCATCTTGCTAGTAGAGATAAAAAACAGAGTTGGTGATGATGGTGTGCCTGCCATCCTGCAATATAGGCCGTCCGATTTATATCTGGCGGATAGGAAGGAAACTATGGCAATTTTGCAAAAAGAAACCCACACCCCTCTCCACATTTGCAAATAAGGCCTTCCCTCATTCATCCTTTTCTCTCACAAGATAAACTACTCATATAAATGCATTAGATGTTCCGTGCAACGCATGGGCATAAACTACTCATATAAATGCATCTTGATGTTCCGTGCAACGCATGGGCATCTAGCTAGTTTCTTTTAAAATAGTTACTGCGATAATTGGGTTGAAGTGATATATTTTATGTCTGCCCCGAATGATTTCAGATTCACTAGTAGTAAAAAAGAAAAGGTTGTCTTGTTAATTAACAGAAAACAGGGTGAAAACTATCACATGAGGCCGGTAAAAACAACGCACATTGGGTTCAGCGTCATCGTCACTACAGCTGTGTGCGCGCGAGAAGTCTACATATCGAGGGGGCTACGGAGAAAAAGACGTATCGAGTGTGTCTGAGTGAGGCATAGAGACACAATGTCTGAGAGAGAAACCAATTGACAGATTAAGATTAGATTGAGTTGTCACCCTTCTGCTATCATTGTTGGGGTTGGGGGGAGGGAGAGAAAGACGTATCGAGAGTGTGCGCGGTAGGCACAGAGGCACAACTAGCGAGTGTGTGTGTATCCGTGTGTGTGTTTGAAAGAGTAGATAGATTACTATCAAGATCGAGGTGCCACCCTACTCCTTCGGTGTCGAGTAGTGTGTGTGTGTGTGTGTTTGAGAGAGTAGCCAGTCGATAGATTAGTATCAAGATCGAGGTGTCACCCTACTCCTTCAGTGCCGGGAAGTGTGTGTGTGGGTGTGGGTGGGGGGCAGTGACACTTACATATCTCTACTCTTATAAAAAACAGAGTTGGTGATGATGGTGTTCCTGCCATCCTGCAATATAGGCCATCCGATTTATATCTGACGGATAGGAAGGAAACTATGGCAATTTTGCAAAAAGATACCCACACCCCTCTCCACATTTGCAAATAAGGCATTCACTTGTTCATCCTTTTCTCCCACAAGATAAACTACTCATACAAATGCATCTTGATGTTCCGTGCAACGCATGGGCATCTTGCTAGTAGGGAGAAGGAGTTTGTGCGACACATATCTATATTAAGGGATAGGTAGATAGGATGTGTGCGAGGCATACTTAAAGCATCACGGAGATAAACAAACGGTGTGCATGCATGTGCCGGAAAAAATGAAGCGATAAACAATGTCTACGCGCGAGCGCGCGCGCGCGCGTGTGTGTGAGAGATAGAGAGAGCGAAATCTCAAAACAAAAGGTGCTCTGCTGGAATCCCATTGTATGTATTCATATAGTTCCGGAACTCGAGTTAACCTTAGGCATATGTGTGAGAGACATAATTATCCTCTGAGACATTAGTGGTTGTGGGTGGGCGGAATTAAGGGGGTGGGCATGTTCGACAGAGAGAGACATTACTGGCTGTGGGTGGGCGGAATTAAAGGGGTGGGCGTGTTCGACAGAGAGAGCATGTGTGTTTCTGTGTGAGAGACTTGTAGGACGGGGTAGAAAGACGAATTCTAACCTTGACGGAGGGAGAGAAATACACGAAGTGCGCGTGTGTGATTCCGATGCCCACAAATGAGATATGTATGCGTGTGAGAGAGATTGCACAATTCATTCACCTATCACTATCTAGCGATCGTGGACGTGCATCGCTTGAACATAAATCAATATCTACTTCGTATCGTGGACAAATGTACAATATCGATTCAAAACTATAAAGATTGGACACTCACATATCAAAAAAAATTCTATCTAAATAAACCTTTTCAATTGTGCATGCCAAAGTTACAGTGATGTTTCTTCAAACAACCAATGTAGCTATCATGTACATGCACCATTGTTACTCTTGCATTCAAATTCATTAGTCTGGGATGATTTAAGGTTCTATTATGAAGTAATATATGTAATGTTCATATATGAATTCAACGGGTACGGAATTTATGAAATGGAGGCTATGTAATCATATGAGGTGACACTTTTAAGTAGCGGACTACAATGTCCATTTCTTTTTGGGCGCCTCTACACTAACACGTCAATGCATTATGTTTAAAGTAAATAACCAATGGCACTAAATTATCTATTTACACGAGAAATACATAGGCAGAGCGTTTGATCCCTTTTTTTGTGAACGCTCCTCTACACCCGTACGATTGGCCACGCCCGCGTGAACGTCCAAGTTATCGGCGCATCATCCTGAGTTATTGTCTTTTTTTCTGGGGCGGACTTCACACCAGTTATTAAGTGCTGACGCGTGCCCCGTGTACACAGTCTCACATGAACTTCCTGCTAGCACGGTCCAAAATTAGTTGAAACTGGATACGAACGATCCCGCGGGCGGAAAAATCTCCCGCCTCCTTCTAAAATTTCTGCCACCCAGTCTTTAGCATGCGAAATTCCCCTTTTGTCCTTGGTGCACGGAGAACAACAGTAACAATACCGCCCTCATCTACATAATAGGTTGGGGCTGCTTTGGTAACTTCCGGTTCCCCCACCACACGGCACCCCCATTTCCTCTCCCCTCCCGCAAAAACGACTAACTCCACAGCACCAGAGCATCTTACATTACGTCGTCCGTACTTCATTGGCCTTTCTACCCCTCCCCTCTCAAAACCCTAGACTACTCATCCACTGGCGTACCAGAGCTATCGGATCACGGGTTCCGGCAAAACCCTTAAGGTTCGAACTCTGGGGTGCGCGCGAAGTTCTTCCCCCCTATCGATCCGCGCCCTAGCTTGCTAAGATCTCGCGGACGAACTCAACAAACTCACAACACAAAACACACAAGATTTATACTGGTTCGGGCCACCGTTGTGGTGTAATACCCTACTCCAGTGTGGTGGTGGTGCATTGCCTCTTGGGCTGATGATGAACAATACAAGGGGAAGAACAGCCTCCTGAGGTTGAGGTGTCCTTCTGCTTGGTGTGTGGCTAAGTATCAGCTAAAGATCCCATGCCTCCTACTGTGGTGGCTAGTCCTATTTATAGAGGCCCTGGTCGTCTCCCCAAATATTGAGCGGGAAGGGAGCCAACAACGGCCAATTTGAAAGGGGACAGCTAGTACAGCTTATCCTGACAAAAGCGGTCTTCGCCTGGAAAAGGCTCTGGTGCTGACGCCGCCTTGGGCTCCATGGTGACCTCCGTCTTGCCGTCCTGCTGGTCTTGGTCTCGTTGCACTGATATGGAAACCTTTGCTTGACGCCTCGGTACTCCGCGCCTATGCTTGCTTCCTTAGCACCAAAGGGGAATAAAGGACACTGCGCGCGCTGGCGCCCGCCTGGCGCCCGCCTGGTCTCGATCGTCATGGCTCACATCATGAGAACCTCATGAGGTTTGACTTGCCTTGATCTCTCCGCTCCTCGTGAGCCAACCTGGTGAGGCCGCTCCTGAGGAGGTCTTGTGTCGTCCGCCTCGCGAGGGTCTTGAACACCTTGTTGATGAAGATGGGACGTACGGGCCCACGCGCAGAGCCACGCCGTGGGCCGCAGGCAGGCAAGTCTGGGGACCCCCGTTCCCAGAACGCCGACAGTAGCCCCCGGGCCCAAGGCACGCTCGGGCTTGGCTTCGAGGCGAAGCCAAAGGTCAAGAGCGGAGCGCCGCGGGCCCCAAAAGCATGCGGCCTTGGTCGACGTGTGGAGGTTGATTGGACGTGGGCGTCTCCGCTTCCCCACGCTGCCTCGGCAACTGCCCGACTTGACAAGTCCCTGCGACATGCAAGGAAAACCATCATTACCTTTGATCGTGGGGGGCGTTGGTTGACCTTCTCCTGCTATAAATGAGGAGGGGGCAGAGCCCCCGTTGCCCATCTCTTCCCAGTCCGTTTGCTTCTTCCTCCTTGCTCCTCTGCCAGTAGCAATGGCGCCGTCGAAGAGGTTCTCTGCCGCGGAGAAGGGTAAGGCCCCTCGCGAGGGGCCCGGCTCTTCGGCGCACAAGTGTGGACGCGGCCGTCCCCGCAAGCACACCACGACACCCCCCGCGGCCCCCCGCTCCGGGGGGGGGGGGCGCCGCTGCGCATGGCAGGGGTCACTCTGGTCGCGGCAGCCCCATCGATGAAGGGAGACACGTCGTGGTTGTGCGGCCTCCTCGGCCGTGCTTCCACTCGGCAGAGGTGCTGCCGGAGTTTGTTGTCTGGTCGGAGAATCCGGCCGGCAACTGGCTTCAACTTCCGCGCTTCTTCGCCGACGAGCTGACAGCCTCCGGCCCAGGTGGGCTCTGGCTGCAGGCGGACGGTTGCTGCAGCATGGCTTCTTGGGTTGTGGTCGAGGTCTCCGTCGCGGGCAACATAGCTCTTGAAGGAAATATGCCCTAGAGGCAATAATAAAGTTATTTTTTATTTCCTTATTTCATGATAAATGTTTATTATTCATGCTAGAATTGTATTAACCGGAAACATGATACATGTGTGAATACATAGACAAACAGAGTGTCACTAGTATGCCAATACTTGACTAGCTCGTTGATCAAAGATGGTTAAGTTTCCTAGCCATAGACATGAGTTGTCATTTGATTAACGGGATCACATCATTAGGAGAATGATGTGATTGACTTGACCCATTCCGTAGCTTAGCACTTGATCGTTTAGTATGTTGCTATTGCTTTCTTCATGACTTATACATGTTCCTATGACTATGCGATTATGCAACTCCCATTTACCGGAGGAACACTTTGTGTGCTACCAAACGTCACAATGTAACTGGGTGATTATAAAGGTTCTCTACAGGTGTCTCCGAAGGTACTTGTTGAGTTGGCGTATTTCGAGATTATGATTTGTCACTCCGATTGTCGGAGAGGTATCTCTGGGCCCACTCGGTAATACACATCACTATAAGCCTTGCAAGCATTGTAACTAATGTGTTAGTTGCGGGATGATGTATTACGGAATGAGTAAAGGGACTTGCCGGTAACGAGATTGAACTAGGTATTGAGATACCGACGATCGAACCTCGGGCAAGTAATATACCGATGACAAAGGGAACAACATATGTTGTTATTCTGTTTGACCGATAAAGATCTTCGTAGAATATGTTGGAACCAATATGAGCATCCAGGTTCCGCTATTGGTTATTGACTGGAGACGTGTCTCGGTCATGTCTACATAGTTTCTCGAACCCGTAGGGTCCGCACGCTTAACGTTCGGTGGCGATTTGTATTATGAGTTTATGTGTTTTGATGTACCGAAGGTAGTTCGGAGTCCCGGATGAGATCGGGACATGACGAGGAGTCTCGAAATGGTCGAGATGTAAAGATCGATATATTGGACGACTGTATTCGGACATCGGAAAGGTTCCGAGTGATTCGGGTATTTTTCGGAGTACCGAAGAGTTACGTGAATTCGTATTGGTCCTTAATGGGCCATACGAGAAAGGATAGAAAGGCCCCAAAGGGTGGCCGCACCCCTCCCCATGGACTGGTCCGAATTGGACTAGGGACGGGGGCCCCCTTCCTTCCTTCTCCTTCTCCCTTCCCTTTTTCCTATTCCATGTGGGAGGCGGAATCCTACTAGGACTAGGGAGTCCTAGTAGGACTCCACACTTGGGCGCGCCCTATGAGGGCCGGCCTCCTCCTCCCTCCATCCTTTATATACATGGCCACGGGCACCCCATAGACACAACAATTGATCATTGATCTTTTAGCCGTGTGCGGTGCCCCCCTCCACCATAATCCACCTCAGTCATATCGTAGCAGTGCTTAGGCGAAGCCCTGCGTCGGTAGCATCATCATCACCATCATCACGCCGTCGTGCTGACGGAACTCTCCCTCGAAGCTCTGCTGGATCGGAGTTCGTGAGACGTCATCGAGATGAACGTGTGCTGAACTCGGAGGTGCCGTGCGTTTGGTACTTGGATCGGTCGGATCGTGAAGACGTACGACTACATCAACCGCGTTGTTCTAACGCTTCCGCTTTCGGTCTACGAGGGTACGTGGACAACACTCTCCCCCTCTCGTTGCTATGCATCACCATGATCTTGCGTGTGCATAGGATTTTTTTTGAAATTACTACGTTCCCCAACAGTGGCAATCGAGCCAGGTTTTATGCGTAGATGTTATATGCACGAGTAGAACACAAGTGAGTTGTGGGCGATACAAGACATACTGCTTACCAGCATGTCATACTTTGGTTCGGCGGTATTGTTGGATGAAGCGGCCCGGACCGACATTACGCGTACGCTTACGCGAGACTGGTTCTACCGACGTGCTTCGCACACAGGTGGCTGGCGGGTGTCAGTTTCTCCAACTTCAGTTGAATCAAGTATGGCTACGTCCGGTCCTTGTTGAAGGTTAAAACAGCACATACTTGACGAAATATCATTGTGGTTTTGATGCGTAGGTAAGAACGGTTCTTGCTAAGCCCGTAGCAGCCACGTAAAACTTGCAACAACAAAGTTGAGGACGTCTAACTTGTTTTTGCAGGGCATGTTGTGATGTGATATGGTCAAGACGTGATGAGATATAAGTTGTTGTATGAGATGATCATGTTTTGTTGAAGTTATCGGCAACTGGCAGAAGCCTTATGGTTGTCTCTTTATTGCATAAGATGCAGGCGCCAAATAATTGCTTTACTTTATCGCTATGCGATAGCAATAGTTGCAAGAGCAATAGTTGGCGAGACGACCATGTGACGACACATTGATATAGATCAAGATGATGGAGATCATGGTGTCATGCCGGTGACGATGGAGATCATAACGATGCTTTGGAGATGGAGATCAAAGGAACAAGATGATGATGGCCATATCATGTCACATATTTTGATTGCATGTAATGTTTATCTTTTATACATCTTATTTT
Source organism: Triticum aestivum (assembly GCF_018294505.1). Taxonomy (NCBI): domain Eukaryota; kingdom Viridiplantae; phylum Streptophyta; class Magnoliopsida; order Poales; family Poaceae; genus Triticum; species Triticum aestivum. Next base: position 312,818,074 of record NC_057802.1, read on the forward strand.
GCTTAGTTCGGCGGTAGCTTTATAAGATGGTCCCTTACTAAAATTTCAAGGTATAAGTGTTCTCCCTGAGTATGCACCGTTGCGAAAGTTCTTCGTGCTGAGACACCACGTGATGATCGGGTGTGATAAGCTCTATGTTCAAATACAACGGGTGCAAGACAGTTTTGCACACGCGGAATACTCAGGTTAAACTTGACGAGCCTAGCATATGCAGATATGACCTCGGAACACTGAGACCGAAAGGTCGAGCGTGAATCATATAGAAGATATGATCAACATAGTGATGTTCACCATTGAAAACTACTCCATCTCGCGTGATGATCGGACATGGTTTAGTTGATTTGGATCACGTGATCATTTAGATGACTAGAGGGATGTCTATCTAAGTGGGAGTTCTTAAGTAATATGATTAATTGAACTTTAATTTATCATGAACTTAGTCCTGGTAGTATTTGCATATCTATGTTGTAGATCAATAGCTCGCGATGTAACTCCCCGTTTATTTTATACGTTCCTAGAGAAATATAAGTTGAAAGATGTAGTAGCAATGATGCGGACTTGGTCCATGATCTGAGGATTTTCCTTATTGCTGCACAGAAGAATTATGTCCTTGATGCACCTCTAGGTGATACACCTATTGCAGGAGCAGATGCAGACGTTATGAACGTTTTGACAAAAGCTCGGTATGATGACTACTTGATAGTTTAGTGCACCATGCTTTACGACTTAACACCGGGACTTTAAAAAAAATTTGAACGTCATGGAGCATATAAGATTTTCCAAGAGTTGAAATTGGTATTTCATACTCATGCCCGTGTCGAGAGGTATGAGACCTCTGACAGTACTTTGCCTACAAGATGGAGGAGAATAGCTCACCAGTGAGCATGTGCTCAGATTGTCTGAGTACTACAATCACTTGAATCAAGTGGGAGTTAATCTTCCAGATAAGATAGTGATTGACAGAGTTTTCTAGTCACTATCACCAAGTTACTAGAACTTCGTGATGAACTATAATATGCAAGGGATAAACGGAAACGATTCCCAAGTTCTTCGTGATGCTAAAATCGACGAAGGTAGAAATCAAGAAAAGCATCAAGTGTTGATGGTTGACAAGACCACTAGTTTCAAGAAAAGGGGCAAAGGGAAGAAGGGGAACTTCAAGAAGAATGGCAAGCAAGTTGCTGCTCGAGTGAAGAAGCCCAAGTCTAGACCTAAGCCTGAGACTAAGTGCTTCTACTGCAAAGGGACTGATCACTGGAAGCGGAACTACCCCAAGTAATTGGCGGATAAGAAGGATGGCAAAGTGAACATAGGTATATTTGATATACATGTTATTGATGTGTACTTTACTAGTGTTTATAGCAACCCCTCGGTATTTGATACTGGTTCAGCTGCTAAAAGTAGTAACTCGAAACGGGAGTTGCAAAATGAACAAAAACTAGTTAAGGGTGAAGTGACGATGTGTGTTGGAAGTAGTTCCAAGATTGATATGATCATCATCGCACACTCCCTATACTTTCGGGATTAGTGTTGAACCTAAATAAATGTTATTTGGTGTTTGCGTTGAGCATGAATATGATTTGATCATGTTTATTGCAATACGGTTATTCATTTAAGTTAGAGAATAATTGTTGTTTTGTTTACATGAATAAAACCTTCTATGGTCATACACCCAATGAAAATGGTTTGTTGGATCTCGATTGCAGTGATACACATATTCATAATGTTGAAGCCAAAAGATGCAGAGTTGATAATGATAGTGCAACTTATTTGTGGCACTGCCGTTTGGGTCATATTGGTGTAAATCGCATGAAGAAACTCCATACTGATGGACTTTTGGAATCACTTGATGGTTGCGAACCATGCCTCTTGGGCAAGATGACTAAAACGCCGTTCTCCGGAACAATGGAGCGAGCAACGGATTTATTGGAAATCATACATACTGATGTATGTGGTCCGATGAATATTGAGGCTCGCGGCGGGTATCGTTATTTTCTGACCTTCACAGATGATTTGAGCAGATATGAGTATATCTACTTTATATAACACAAGTATGAAATATTCGAAAGTTCAAAGAATTTCAGAGTGAAGTGGAGAATCATCGTAAACAAGAAAATAAAAGTTTCTACGATATGATCGCTGTCGGTGTCAAAACCGGCGGCTCTCGGGTAGGGGTCCCGAACTGTGCGTCTAAGGCGGATCGTAACAGGAGGCGGGGGACACAATGTTTACCCAGGTTCGGGCCCTCTCGATGGAGGTAATACCCTACTTCCTGCTTGATTGATCTTGATGATATGAGTATTACAAGAGTTGATCTACCACGAGATCGTAGAGGCTAAACCCTAGAAGCCAGCCTATGGTATGATTGTTGTTGTCCTATGGACTAAACCCTCCGGTTTATATAGACACCGGAGGGGGCTAGGGTTACACAGAGTCAGTTACAAGGGAGGAGATCTACATATCCGTATTGCCAAGCTTGCCTTCCACGCCAAGGAAAGTCCCATCCGGACACGGGACGAAGTCTTCAATCTTGTATCTTCATAGTCCAACAGTCCGGCCGAAGGATATAGTCCGACTGTCCGAGGACCCCCTAATCCAGGACTCCCTCAGTAGCCCCTGAACCAGGCTTCAATGACGATGAGTCCGGCACGCAGATTGTCTTCGGCATTGCAAGGAGGGTTCCTCCTCCGAATACTCCATAGAAGATTTTGAACACAAGGACAGTGTCCGGCTCTGCAAAACAAATTCCACATACCATCGTAGAGAGAATAATATTCCCACAAATCTAATCTGCTGACGCATTTTGCAGCATGACATCACACCATGGCCCGGTCATCATTCGAACTATTTTTCGCAACCAGCCAGTGCACATATCGCGAGGCGGTTTCCTTGGCATGTCTTATCGAAGCAGAGATCGTGTCCCCTTATCACGGGATTCTCATCAATACGGGTATGGGTAACCCAACCGCACCATCAATTACGGCTCTTGGGGAATAAGCGATTTTACCAGGTGAGTGGGGAGGTGCATCGGCTCTTCCGCCCTTATGATGGGACAAGGATTCACCCTTTTCACCTACGCCTTCTTCCTCCTAGCTCGTCCGTTCTTGCGCACTCGAGCTCCAGCGCCCAAGTTCGCGTTTTTCTCCTCAAACCACTCCAAGCATGTCCGGAGCGGGAGGCAAGTGTATGGTCTCCTCCGTTACGGAGGAGAACATCACAAAGCTGCGGGGAGATGGATACCTGGCCGCGGATCTCGCGCACCGGCTGCCAGATGCGGGGCAAATCATCCCTACTCCAGAACCCCATGAGAGGGTGGTTTTCCTCACCCACTTCATCCGCGGACTGGGATTTCCCCTCCACCCGTTTGTCCGCGGGCTCATGTTCTACTACGGGCTGGACTTTCACGATCTGGCCCCAAATTTCATCCTCAACATCTCGGCGTTTATTGTCGTGTGCGAGGCCTTCCTCCGCATCCAACCACATTTCGGCCTGTGGCTGAAGACCTTCAATGTTAAACCGAAGGTGCTGGTCAGCCAGCAAGCGGAGTGCGGAGGCGCCATGGTGGGCAAAATGCCCAACGTCACCTAGCTCGAAGGCTCCTATGTGGAGACCATAAAGGGGTGGCAATCGGGGTGGTTCTACATCACCGAGCCGCGCGACACCAACTGGGTGGCGGCCCCCAAATTTCGATCCAGAATCCCCATGCGGCTCACCTCCTGGAAAGAGAAGGACCTGTCCTGGGGTTCCCCGGTTGAGCTGACCGGACTCCAGACATGCATCAGAAACATGATGAGCAAGAAAATCAAGCTCGTCAACGTGGTCCAAGTCATGCTCTTCCGCAGGATTCTCCCGTGTCAAAGACGGGCGTTTACTTGTGGGAGTCCGACCTGACCGAGCACCGGACGCTGCGAGAGCTCTTCGACATGACGCACAAGGACGTCTGGAAGGTGCTGTTCAAGGGCGCCGAGGTACCACCTCCCCTTACCGAGGACCGCGGACTCAGCGCAAAGCGCCCTGCGAATCCGGTAAGTCTTTTATATCTTATAAGATGTTCATTTTCCCCAGTTTGACCATGCGCGGGATCTAAGCCCCCACGCCATTTTCCAGGACTGGGTCGAGACAGCGGAGCAGATCAATTGTCCAGCCCCCCTGCCCGAAGATCCAGCAGACGCTCTCCTAACGGAGATGCTGGTTCCGGCACCTTATGAGGTGCCGGAGAAGAAGGCCAAGAAGAAGGCCACGGGGACCAGGAAGGGTCTCCGGCGCAGGGTGATATCGGACTCATCGTCCGAGAGCACCGAGGCACACTCCTCCCACGAAAACGAGGAGGAGGAAGAGGAAAGTTCTCCCCCCCCCCAGTCGGGGGAGGCAAGAAAAGGAAGGCCGCCCCATCCAGGGCGGCCGAAGGGTCCAAGAAGGGCAGAACCCTTCTTCCGGACAACTCCACCACCGCCGCCTTCAGCGAAGAGGAGTGGTTGCCCAGGGACAAGCCCCTGGCGAAGTCATAAGTATCCGGATATCATAATAATTCTTGGTATGTTTTATTGAACTGCTTCTCATCACGCCGAACATGATTATGCAGTCCGTCCCGAGCCCATATCGACGTATCTTCATCGGATGGTTCTTTGGACCCGTCGGATCTGAACAGTGATTCACTTCCGACCGCCTCCTCCCCTCGCCCTACGGACAACGTCGAAGTGTTGTCTCAAAGGGCACCGAGCCGAGGGGAGGTAGTCCTGGAGGCGCCTCACGGCGACCTTCCGGATGCTGGGCGCAAGGGGAGCAAGACTCCCATGGGCTCTGATGATGGGGCAGCAAATTCGGCCCCCAGCCGAATACTGCACCGGAACCTCCAGTGGTTCCGGACTCTGTTAGGCAACCCCTCGCTAAGAGGGGCAAGCCGCCTATGCCGATGGCCTCTGTCCATCCAGAGGCATCGGACAACTTGCTGGAAGCGCTTCGCAGCGCTTCCATCGACGAAGAACACCGCACTATCATGAGTGCGGTGGTCAAGAAAGTTCAGTCTGCCAAGAGCGGACTGGCTGAAGCCTGTGCCAGCCTCCTAACAGGCTTTGAGGTAAGTAACCAGATTATAAGAGAATGTTACTGCATAGACACTAGCCCCTGATACTTTGTTTGGCATTTGCGAAGAAAGGCCGAATAGAGGATCAAATAATAACCGCAGAAGTCTCATCGAAATATGTTTATGTGTATATGCAGGCTTCACTACTTGCCGCACGTACTGCGGAGGTCGCCGCACTGAAGCGGGACCTTGAGCGGTCCAAGAACGAGCTCGGCCTTGCCAAAAGGCAGCTCGAAGAGAACAAAGGTAAGTTATACCCCGTCTGTACATTGATAAGAGAAACAAGGGTGGTTGCTTAGATCATAGGGGCCACGACCAAAGTAGAGACCCTGAAGAAGGCGCTGTCCGAGGCCGAGGACAAGGCGGCCAAGGAGCGCATTGAGCGAGAAAAACAAGAGGCCCGGGTGGGCGAGGTGCAGCAAGAGCTCTAGGCCCTCGTCAAAAAACACGAGTCCTTGGAGCTTGACTCTAAGACGCGAGAGTCCGAGCTTGCGAAGGCCCTCGAAAGCGCACAACACACCAAGGCCGAAGCCCAAAAGGCCCTTCAGGAAATTGAGGCAGTTAAGAAGATAGCGGCGGGTAAGGCATTCATTATGCAAAGCAAGCATGTGAAAGAAAATTTCCTTTTACTTACCCGAGTTCGGAGCTTTCCAGGAGCGTTCGCAGATCTGCCCCACAGTGTGTCAGATGCCGCGGAGTTCTACTGGGCCGAGGAGGGGAGCTCGACGGAGAAGTTGTTCTTGTCTCAGTATACTGGGACCGAACACCCCATGCCATTGAGCGACTAGCTGAAGCAACTGGTCGAGCTCCACAAGGCAGCCGAACAGGCCATGAAGGGTCTTATAGTCCGGATGTGGCCTGGCGATCCCCTGCCCGATAGCTACTTCGGCCTGGTGAGGCGGCTTGTGAATGCATGCCCACGGCTTGAAGTCATAAAGCGGTCCATCTGCATCGAGGGCGCGCGCAGGGCTTTTGCCGAGCAAAGGTGCACTGGGCGAAGCTGGACGCCGAGAAGCTGGTGAAGGAGGGGCCGCCAGAAGGCAAGGAGCATCGCCACCCCGAGATGTATTATAACTGTGTCCTGAAGGGTTCTCGCCTTGTGGTGGAGGAATGTACTAAGGATGTAATATTCGAATGAATGTACTCATGCGATCCTGTAATATGAAACGAGTTCATTTGTGCTATGCAAAGCTTGTGAATTTAAAATATTACCTTCTGTGCGGCCGTTTATAAAATCTGAGAGTTGGCCAGTCGTCGGCTTCTGCCCCCATGTAACTAGTACTGAGGTGTTCGGGATAGACCTGAGCACTCCTTATCCCAATTTTGGGTCCTTCGAGGGAGGTGTTCAGCACAACGAACCAGGCAATCGGACTATAAGGCTTTATCACTCTCACTTAGCCATAGAAGTCTACAATTTTAAATTTTGGCGAAGCCCCTAGTATTCGGAAGGCCGAATTTGGGGCGCTATATACGCCTAAGTCGGGCAAGGCCGACTCCTCACCCGAAGCAAAAAAAGTCTTTAAGGACTTGAGACCTCTCGAACAGCGACCAACTCTCGCCTTATCATGACAGTCAGTTTTCGGCTTTCTCTACTGAGGTGCTCGTCCGGAAGAACCGGGACACAATCGCAGTAGTTCTCCCAGCGCTACCTTAGCCGATATTGCGGAACATAAGGTACCAAAACATGGGAGCTGGGCAAACCCAACTATTGACCCAAGACATGATTCGGAGCTGATGCATATAATGCTATAAGTTCGGGGTGCCGCACTGTCGAGAGTGTTCGGACTTCTCATGCCGTATTATGGGGTACACTGAAGCTCCTGGCGTACTGGTCGTACCAGAATGTACGGGTGCAAGTTGTCGTAAATAAACAGACAAGAAAAAAGAAGGGTAATGCAATAATAGACTAATGCTATGCATTGTTATTGAAATAATACGTCGAAGCATACTGATACAAGTAGTGCAATAAGCAAAAAATAGGACTATTTGACATATCCTATCCAAGGGCAAGTTGCATATGGGTATTTAAAACGGGTACTTCGATCGTTATTAGAGACCACCGGGGGATTCCCTTGTACGTCTTAGCTTCTTGCCTCCTTAGCGTTTCCTTCCCGTAATGCGTCCAGCAGTGAGACTACTGGAAAGGGCTTCCAGAGAGTAAGGTCCTGAAAGAGAGAAAATGATAAAGGTATACAGCCCCTAGGGCGGTTGAACCGCATTGTGGGACGTGTCCTGGCCGTGCCTCCGCCTATGCCCATGGTATTTTTAGTGCGTAATTATGTACGCGCGGCACAGGTTTCGTCGCTTGACCGGGACTAGGACGGAGGAGAATTGTTAGGCGAGCTCTAAACGTGCCAGGCGATCCTGCTGCAGGTTACTCCGGACTCGCTTGAAGGTGTCCAGGGGCTTTATCGCCGAATTGGCGGTTTGCCTTAAAAGGCTGCTTTGTGCCTCAGCTGCGAGGGCCGCAGTGTGTTCCTCCGTTCGGAGCGAGCATTCTGTGTTTCCATTGACTGTTATAACCCCACAAGGTCCTGGCATTTTGAGCTTGAGGTATGCATAGTGCGGTACCGCATTGAATCTGGCAAATGCGGTTCGCCCGAGTAGTGCGTGATAGCCACTGCGGAACGGGACGATATCGAAGATTAACTCCTCGCTTCGGAAGTTCTCCGGTAATCCGAAGACCACTTCCAGTGTGATTGAGCCCGTGCAATGGGCCTCTACACCTGGGATGACACCTTTAAAGGTGGTTTTAGTGGGTTTGATCCTCGAGGGGTCTATGCCCATTTTTTGCACTATATCCTGATAGAGCAGGTTCAGGCTGCTGCCGCCATCCATAAGGACTCGGGTGAGGTGAAATCCGTCGATGATGGGGTCAAGGATCAATGCGGCAGATCCGCCATGACGGATACTAGTGGGGTGGTCCCTGCGATCGAAGGTGATCGGACAAGAGGACCATGGGTTGAACTTTGGGGCGACTGGCTCCATCGCATAGATGTCCCTTAGTGCACGTTTCTGTTCCCTCTTGGGAATGTGGGTTGCGTATATCATGTTCACCGTTTTCACTTGTGGAGGGAACCTCTTCTGTCCTCCTGTGTTCGGCGGCCGGGACTCCTTCTCGTCGTCACTATGCAGCCCCTTGTCCCTGTTTTCGGTATTCAACTTGCCGGCCTGCTTGAACACCCAGCATTCTCTGTTGGTGTGATTGGCTGGCTTATCGGGGGTGCCGTGAATTTGACACAAGCGATCAAGTATGCAGTCCAAACTAGACGGGCCCGGATTGCTTCTTTTGAATGGTTTCTTCCGCTGACCGGATTTAGAGCCACTGAATCTGGCATTGACTGTCGTGTCCTTGGCGTTGTCGCCGTTGTTGCGGCGCTTGTGTCTGTTACGACGCGGTCTGCCGTTAGTATCCTTTGTATCTGAAGTGCCATGACTTCTTGATGTGTTGTTGCTGCGAGCCAGCCAGCTGTCTTCGCCCGCGCAAAAGTGGGTCATGAGTCTCGTGAGGGCTGCCATAGACTTCGGCTTCTCCTGGCCGAGGTGCCGGGCGAGCCACTCGTCACGGATGTTATGCTTAAATGCCGCTAAGGCCTCTGCATCCGGACAATCGACAATTTGGTTTTTCTTAGTTAGGAACCGGGTCCAGAATTGCCTGGCCGATTCCCCTGGCTGCTGAGTTATATGGCTCAAGTCATCAGCATCCGGTGGTCGCACATAAGTGCCCTGGAAGTTGTCAAGGAATGCATCTTCCAAATCCTCCCAACTGCCAACGGAGTCTGCTGGCAAGCTATTCAGCCAATGCCGAGCTGGTCCTTTGAGTTTTAGTGGGAGGTACTTGATGGCATGTAAATCATCACCGCGAGCCATGTGGATGTGGAGGAGGAAATCCTTGATCCATACCGCGGGGTCTGTTGTACCATCATATGATTAAATATTTACAGGTTTAAAACCCTCTGGGAATTCGTGATCCATTACTTCATCAGTGAAGCATAGGGGGTGTGCGGCGCCTCTGTGCCAGGCTATATCACGACGCAGTTCATATGAGTCTTGTCTGCTGTATACGGCCCGGCCGGATTTGCTTTTAGTGTATCCGGCGTGACGGTCATCGTCCCGCGTTGTTGCGCGCCCCCGTGATCTGTAGATCGATCTTGCATGTTTTGCCTTGTTTTCCAATACATCTCGCAGGTCCCGCGTGTTGCCCTGGGCCTTGGTATTTTTGTTTGATTGGCAGCGGGGTGCGGGCTGGATTTCGGGCTGAAATGCCTCTCTGTCTCGGCCACGAGGTGGTCGATCAGCTGCATCATACGCTGGTGATGTAGGTTTCAATGCTTCCTCCTCGAGTTGAGGTAGCAACCTGCGCTTTGGATAACTCTTGGTTGGGCGCTCGAGTTCGTATTCCTCGGCTGCCAGGACTTCGGTCCATCTATCCGCTAGCAGATCTTGATCAGCTCGAAGCTGTTGTTGCTTTTTCTTCAGGCTGTTTGCTGTGGCTATAAGTCGGCGCTTGAAGCGCTCCTGCTCGACGGGATCCTCAGGCACGACAAATTCTTCATCGTCGAGGCTCACTTCGTCTTCAGAGAGAGGCATGTAATTGTCATCCTCTGATTCTCCGTTTGCTGCCTATTCTAGAGGGCTAGCGTGTTCATCTTCCCGCTCCAGGTCTGGCTGGAGGGGATTATCGTCGTCTTCGGCACTATCCAGGGCGTTATTGTCTCTTGTGCAGGTATCGCTGCTTTTGCTATGGTGAGACTTAGAGCGGCGCCGCTGACGTCGGTGCTTGGGTTACTTCTTGGAGGGATTATCCTCCATTGTCTTGTCGCCATCCCCTTCTTTGGGGGTGTCCACCATGTATATGTCATACGATGAGGTGGAAGTCCAGCGCCTTGTGGGCGGTGGTTCTTGTTCGTCTCCTGCATCGTCGTCCATACCGTCGATGTCTTCGGAGCCGAAGTCGAGCATGTCGGTTAAATCGTCGACAGTGGCTACTAAGTGGGTGGTGGGTGGGGCGCGAATTTCTTCGTCGTCCACATCCCATTCTAGCCGGACATAGTTCGGCCAAGGGTCTCCCGACAGGGAGAGAGACTTCAACGATTTTAGTACGTCGCCAAAAGGCGAGTGTTGAAAGATATCCGCGGAGGTAAACTCCATGATCGGTGCCCAATCGGATTTGATGGGCACGGACACAAGCGGCTCGGAGTCTGTGGCCGAGGACGAATCCAATGATTCGGCAACACGGGTCTCATGGGAGGTGAAGTCAGTATTCGGCTCTATCGCCACTGAGTGTGCGGCCTCCGTGGCGGGGTCCATCCACCCATCCACAGATGGCGCAATTTGTTCCAGATTGAGGGCCGGAGTAGTTGCAGGTGTGATCTCCCGAACACAGTCCGACGGCAGAGCTAAATCATGCTCGTCGTGATTGTGAAGCGCACCTGACATGGGCTCGAATCCGTCAAAGATCAAGTCTCCGCGGATGTCGGCAGTATAGTTCAAGTTTCCAAACCTGACCTGATGGTCAGGGGCATAGCTATCGATCTGCTCCAGATGACCAAGCGAGTTAGCCCGCAGTACGAAGCCGCCGAATATGAAGATCTGTCCGGGGAGGAAAACCTCACCCTGGATTGCATCGTTGCCGATGATCGAAGGAGCCATCAAGCCTTACGGTGACGGCACAGTGGAACTCTCAATGAAAGCACCAATGTCGGTGTGAAAACCGGCGGATCTCGGGTAGGGGGTCCCGAACTGTGCGTCTAAGGCGGATGGTAACAGGAGGCGGGGGACACAATGTTTACCCAGGTTCGGGCCCTCTCGATGGAGGTAATACCCTACTTCCTGCTTGATTGATCTTGATGATATGAGTATTACAAGAGTTGATCTACCACGAGATCGTAGAGGCTAAACCCTAGAAGCTAGCCTATGGTATGATTGTTGTTGTCCTACGGACTAAACCCTCTGGTTTGTATAGACACCGGAGGGGGCTAGGGTTACACAGAGTCGGTTACAAGGGAGTAGATCTACATATCCGTATTGCCAAGCTTGCCTTCCACGCCAAGGAAAGTCCCATCCGGACATGGGACGAAGTCTTCAATCTTGTATCTTCATAGTCCAACAGTCCGGCCGAAGGATATAGTCCGACTGTCCGAGGACCCCCTAATCCAGGACTCCCTCAATCGCAGAGGTAAAATATTTGAGTTACAAGTTTGGCCTTCAGTTAAAACAATGTGGAATAGTTTCACAAATTCGTGCCACCTGGAACACCACAGCATAATGGTGTGTCCAAACGTCATAACCGTACTTTATTGGATATAGTGCAATCTATGATGTTTCTTACCGATTTACCACTATCGTTTTGGGGTTATGCATTAGAGACAGTTGCATTCACGTTAAAAGGGGCACCATCTAAATCCGTTGAGACGACACCGTATGAACTGTGGTTTGGCAAGAAACCAAAGTTGTCGTTTCTTAAAGTTTGGGGTTGCGATGCTTATGTGAAAAAGTTTCATCCTGATAAGCTCAAACCCAAACCGGAGAAATGTGTCTTCATAGGATACCCAAAGGAGACAGTTGGGAACACCTTCTATCACAGATCCGAAGGCAAGACATTCGTTGCTAAGAATGGATCCTTTCTAGAGAAGGAGTTTCTCTCGAAAGAAGTGAGTGGGAGGAAAGTAGAACTTGATGGGGTAATTGTACCTTCTCCCGAATTGGAAAGTAGTTCATCACAGAAATCAGTTCCAGTGATTCCTACACCAATTAGTGAGGAAGCTAATGATGATGATCATGAAACTTTAGATCAAGTTACTACCGAACCTCGTAGGTCAACCAGAATACGTTCCGCACCATAGTGGTACGGTAATCTTGTTCTGGAGGTCATGTTACTTGACCATGATGAACCTACGAACTATGAGGAAGCGATGATGAGCCCGGATTCCGCAAAATGGTTTAAGGCCATGAAATCTGAGATGGGATCCATGTATGAGAACAAAGTATGGACTTTGGTTGACTTGCCCGATGATCGGCAAGCCATTGAGAATAAATGGATCTACAAGAGGAAGATGGACGCTGATAGTAGTGTTACTATCTACAAAGCTCGAATTGTCGCAAAATGTTTTCGATAGTTTCAAGGTGTTGACTACGATGAGATTTTCTCACTCGTAGCGATGCTTAAGTCTGTCCGAATCATGTTAGAAAATTGCCACATTTTATGAAATCTGGCAAATGGATGTCAAACTATATTCCTTAATGGATTTCTTAAAGAAGAGTTGTATATGATGCAACCAGAAGATTTTGTCGATCCTAAAGGTGTTAACAAAATGTGCAAGCTCCAGCGATCCATCTATGGACTGGTGCAAGCATCTCGGAGTTGGAATATACGCTTTGATGAGTTGATCAAAGTATATAGTTTTATACAGACTTGTGGTGAAGCCTGTATTTACAAGAAAGTGAGTAGGAGCACTACAACATTTCTGATAAGTATATGTGAATGCCATATTGTTGATCGGAAATAATGTAGAATTTTCTGGAAAGCATAGAGGAGTATTTGAAAGGAGTTTACAAAGAAATACCTCAGTGAAGCTGCTTACATATTGAGCATCAAGATCTATAGAGATAGATCAAGACACTTGATAAGTTTTTCAATGAGTACATACCTTGACAAGATTTTGAAGTAGTTCAAAATGGAACAGTCAAAGAAGGAGTTCTTGCCTGTATTGCAAGGTGTGAAGTTGAGTAAGACTCAAAGCCCGACCACGGCAGAAGATAGAGAGAGAATGAAAGTCATTCCCTACGCCTCAGCCATATGTTCTATAAAGTATGCCATGTTGTGTACCAGACCTATTGTGTAACACCCCGGATCCGATGCGCTAGGTGTCTTCCAGTTATTCGCCGTCATTGCCTTGTCTTTTGCTTGCGTGTTGCATTTTGCCATGTCATCATATGCATTGCATCCTCATATTTTCAAAACTTGCATCCGGTCCTTTTCCCCGTTGTCCGTTTCGCGATCCTACACTCCCACACACGCCCGTCGTCCCTCTCAGACCTTGTTTCGTGAGCGGGAGAAAAACATTCTCGGAATGGGCCGAAATTTGCCGAGTGGCCTTGGTATATCACCGGCAGGCCGCCCATCAAATTTCGTTCCATTTGGAGGTCGTTTGATGCCCCAACGGTTAACCGAGCTAACCGAAACCCCTCTCTCTTTGCAGCCCAGCACCTCTTCACACAGCCCACCTAGCCCATCTAACTCCCCCTCCATGCTCTCCGCCGTTCGATCACGATCATGTGGGCGAAAACCGCACCTCATTTGGACTCTCCTAGCTCCCTATGCCTATATAAACACCCCCTCCCCCGAAAATTCGGATCAAATCCTACCCTAACCCTAGCCTCTTCCTCCTCCCGCCGCCGGACGCGTCCACCCCGCCGCCGGACACGTCCGTGCCGCCGCCCGCAGCCACTCACAGCGTGCGTCACGCCCCTGCTTCCCCTCTTTGCCGCGGCCCGCCCAAGCCCGCGCAAGCCCATTAGGGCCCGGCCGCGCCGCCGCCCGTCTGCCTCGCTCCCCTGAGCGCCCCGCTCCTTCCCCCGCTCGCTCGATCCCGAGCTGGATCAGGAGCACCGCCCGCTGCCGCCGACTCGGACCTCGCCGGCGACCCCGCAGGCCGGATCCCGCCTCCTGCTCCTCCCTCCTTCCCCTGCCTCTCCTTTCTCGGCCTCCCTCACCTCCCTCTCTGCCCGCAGGGAACCACCGCCGCCGCCGCCCTTGAAGGACCTCGCCGGAGCCACGTCCCTGAGCGCCGCCGACCACCTTCGACGCCAGATCCGGCGCCCCCGCGCCTAGATCCGCCCGTCCCCGGTCCAAACGCCGCCCCGCGCCCTGGATCTCCTCGTCCCACTCCTCCCCGTTTTTTTCGCGAGGTGAAAATCTGCTAAGTCCCTAAAATCATACATTCTGGTGCACTATTCATCATGTCATAACTTTGTGTGTACCGCTCCGTTTTGTGCGTGTAATATGTCAAAATGTCCATTGTGAGATGCTCTTCATTTTGTTCCATTGTGCCATGCTTGTTTGAGTTCATCTTGATGCCCTAATCATCGTTGCAAGAGTGCTATATGATGTTGTCTGCTGGAAACTGTTATATTTTGCTCATTTGTCATTTTTGTATCTTTTTGTGTGATTTTCTTGTGAGCATGAAGTCTACATGTGTTCTGAACTACATCATGCCATCTTTACAGGGGTGCTTGTCTTGTATTTTTTTTATATGTGTGGTGACTAGCACAAACATGCAAAATAGCCTCCATGATGTTGCTGATTTCTGTGACTTAGTCATTTCTGCTAAGTCTGTAGCTGTAACATTGTAATGCCATGATAACCTGTTTCTACAAGTCAATCTATGCATAATCTAGAGATGTTCACTAAGGATGTTTTGTTATGCATATTTCGCGCTATCCATCCATGCCTTTGGTTGCATTTATAGCCTGCTGTAGCTTGTTGCAAACTTGCTCTCAATTTGCTAAATAATGTTGCTGTCAGCCTGTTAACATTAAGTTCAGTTTTGCCATGTGTTTTGCTAGTGTTACATGTGTCCTATGGACCTGTTCTTGCCATGTTTAGCTTCCTAATAATGCCTTCTTACTGTTGGCTACCTTGCCAGGCCATGTAATGCTCTGTAATGAGTTTTACAAGCTCACCAACATGCCTACTTATCGTTGTTCCTGCCATGTGCTGTTATTTTCAGTGTCTGAATCTGTCATATCATTTGCCATGTTTGCATGGATCCGACCATCTTTTCTGTTGATCTTTGGAATATGTTCATTAAGGGAGTTTTGTTCTTTGTCTTTATTTTTAGCATGCCATGCCTTTTTTTGCCATGATAGCTTGATATAACATGTTGTTTTATAGCTCTAAACATTGCAACCTGATGTTATTTCTGCCATGTCCAGTGATTTCTGCTAAGTCTGTGAAACTGTTATTATTTTCAATCTTGCCATGTCCTTTTGAGCATGTTCTAGTGATTTCTGAAGATAGCTCAGTGTTCATGTTTTGTTATGATTTACCTGTATATCATGTCCATGCCTTTTTCTCTCATGTTAGAATGATGTAGCATATTGTTTTGATGCGTGCAAAATGCCTAGTTGCTGTTTTGGACAGATTGTTGCTATATCTTGTTTGGAGTGTATGTGTTGCACCGTTGCTCCGTTTTGAGCATGCTCTATATGAAACTTGCTTAGTTTTGTATGTAGTTTCATATTACCTTGTTGCATCCTTGTGTTGAGGTGTTTGCTTGATGTTTGAATGCATTTTGCATCAATGCCATGTTTAACTTGTTTTGCTCATATCTTCTAGGCCGTAGCTCCGAATTAAACGAACTTTATATGTAACTTGACTAGAATTTCGTGTAGATCATCTTGGTGCATCTTAACTTGCTGTTTAACAACTTGAACATAAGATTTGTTCAGTTCTGGACCAATTTCGAAATTTGCATATGAGGACTTACCGGAATTGTCATATGTTGTTTCCGGCCTCATTTAAACTTGCTTTGATGTGTTGTTCTTGTATGCATCATCTCTTGCCATGAGTAGCTTCATGTAGCCTTGTCATGCATCATACTTGGTTAAGCATCATGTCTTGTTTATGTGTTGAGTGTTTACCGTGTTGTTTGCTTCTTTCCGGTTGTGCTCCTTCTCGTTAGTTCCCGTTTCGTTGCGATCATGAGGATTCGTTCGTCTACGCTTGGTTCGTCTTCATGGCTTCATCTTCTTCATGGACTCGTTCTTCTTCCTAGCTGGATTTCAGGCAAGATGACCGTCACCTTGGATCTCATTACTATCATTGCTATGCTAGTTGCCTCGATGCTATCGCTATGCCGCGTTACCTACCACTTGCTTTTCAAGCCTCCCAAATTGCCATGAACCTCTAACCTTTGTCACCCTTCCTAGCAAACCGTTGTTTGGCTATGTTACCGCCTTTTCTCAGTCCCTCTTATAGCGTTGCTAGTTGCAGGTGAACATGAAGATTGCTCCATGTTGGATTATGTTTATGTTGGGATATCACAATATGTCTTATATTATTAATGCATCTATATACTTGGTAAAGGGTGGAAGGCTCGGCCTTATGCCTGGTGTTTTGTTCCACTCTTGCCGTCCTAGTTTTCCGTCATATCGGTATTATATTCCCGGATTTTGCGTCCTTAACGCGGTTGGGTGTTATGGGAACCCCTTGACAGTTCGCCTTGAATAAAACTCCTCCAGCAAGGCCCAACCTTGGTTTTACATTTTCCTCACCTAAGCCTTTTTCCCTTGGGAGTTGCGCTCCCAAGGGTCATCTTTATTTTACCCCCCCCCCCGGGCCAGTGCTCCTCCGAGTGTTGGTCCAAACTAGAGCACCATGCGGGACCGTCCGTTGGCAACTTGGGTTACGTTGGTACCTGTACGCTTAGCTTATCCGGTGTGCCCTGAGAACGAGATATGTGCAGCTCCTATCGGGATTTGTCGGCACATTCGGGCGGTCTTGCTGGTCTTGTTTTACCATTGTCGAAATGTCCTGTAAACCGGGATTCCGAGACTGATCGGGTCTTCCTGGGAGAAGGAATATCCTTCGTTGACCGTGAGAGCTTATAATGGGCTAAGTTGGGACACCCCTGCAGTGTTTGAACTTTTGAAAGCCGTGCCCGCGGTTATGTGGCAGATGGGAATTTGTTAATGTCCGGTTGTAGAGAACTTGACACTTGACTTAATTAAAACGCATCAACCGCGTGTGTAACCGTGATGGTCTCTTTTCGGCGGAGTCTGGGAAGTGAACATGGTTTCTGAGTTATGTTTGACGTAAGTAGGAGTTCAGGATCACTTCTTGATCATTGCTAGCTTCACGGCCGTTCCGTTGCTTCTCTTCTCGCTCTTATTTGCGTATGTAAGCCACCATACATGCTTAGTCGCTGCTGCAACCTCACCACTTTACCCCTTCCTTACCCATTAAGCTTTGCTAGTCTTGATACCCATGGTAATGGGATTGCTGAGTCCTCGTGGCTCACAGATTACTACAATACCAGTTGTAGGTACAGGTTTTGCGATGATCATGACGCGAGAGCGATGTTGTTTGTTTTGGAGTTCTTCTTCTGCTTCTTCTTCGATCAGGGGATAGGTCCCAGGTCGGTAGCCTGGGCTAGCAGGGTGGATGTCATTTGAGCTTCTGTTTGTGTTTCATCCGTAGTCGGATGTTGTTCTCATGTATATTGATGTATTCTTGCGGCATTTGTATGCTTTGTATGTATCCCCATCTATTATGTAATGTTGATGTAATGATATCCACCTTGCAAAAGCGTTTCAATATGCGGGTCTATCCTTGGTGGGACCTTCGAGTTCCTCTCGGATAGGGTTGCATATTGGGCGTGACATATTGTATACCCTACACATATTGTATACCCTACACTGCGGGTCTATCACACTTTTATTTACTTACAACTCAATATTACAACTCGATATCTAGGACAAAGATATGACTCTATATGAATGCCTCTGGCGGTGTACCAGGATGTGCAATGATCTAGCGTAGCAATGACATCAAAAAACGGACAAGCCATGAAAACATCATGCTAGCTATCTTACGATCATGCAAAGCAATATGACAATGAATGCTCAATTCATGTATATGATGATGTTGGAAGTTGCATGGCAATATATCTCGGAATGGCTATGGAAATGCCATGATGGTAGGTATGGTGGCTGTTTTGAGGAAGATGTAATAAGGCTTATGTGTGACAGAGCGTATCATATCATAGGGTTTGGATGCACCGGCGAAGTTTGCACCAACTCTCGAGGTGAGAAAGGGCAATGCACGGTACCGAAGAGGCTAGCAATGATGGAAGGGTGAGAGTGTGTATAATCCATGGACTCAACATTAGTCATAAAGAACTCACATACTTATTGCAAAAATCTATTAGTCATCGAAACAAAGTACTACTCGCATGCTCCTAGGGGGATAGATTGGTAGGAAAAGACCATCGCTCGTCCCCGACCGCCACTCATAAGGAAGACAATCAATAAATAAATCATGCTCTGACTTCATCACATAATGGTTCACCATACGTGCATGCTACGGGAATCACAAACTTCAACACAAGTATTTCTACAATCCACAACTACCCACTAGCATGACTCTAATATCACCATCTTTATATCGCAAAACTATTGCAAGGAATCAAACATATCATATTCAGTGATCTACAAGTTTTATGTAGGATTTTATGACTAACCATGTGAATGACCAGTTCCTCTCATCTCTCTAAATAGATATAAGTGGAGCAAGAGAGTTTAATTCTTTCTACAAAAGATATGCCCATGCTCTAACAAATATAAGTGAAGCAAGAGAGTTTAATTCTTTCTACAAAAGATATGCCCATGCTCTAACAAATATAAGTGAAGAAAAAGAGCATTCTACAAATGGCGGTTGTCTAAGTGAAGAGAAACAGGCAATCCAAACTTCAAATGATATAAGTGAAGCACATGAAGCATTCTATAAAGCCATACTCAAAAGATTTAAGTGAAGTGCAAAGAGCATTCTATAAATCAACCAAGGACTATCTCATACCAGCATGGTGCATTAAAGAAAAGTGAAAACTAAATGCAAAAGACGCTCCAAGACTTGCACATATTGCATGAACGAAACGAATTCGAAAACATACCGATACTTGTTGAAGAAAGAGGGGATGCCTTCCGGGGCATCCCCAAGCTTAGACGCTTGAGTCTCCTTGAATATTTACTTGGGGTGCCTCGGGCATCCCCAAGCTTGAGCTCTTGCCTCTCTTCCTTCTTCTCACATCGAAACCTTCTCGATCATCGAACACTTCATCCACACAAAACTTCAACAGAAAACTCGGTAAGATCCGTTAGTATAATAAAGCAAATCACTACTCTAAGTACTGTTGCAAACCAATTCATATTTTGTTTTTGCATTGTTTCTACTTTAATATAACTTTTTCATGGCTTAATCCACTGATATAAATTGATAGTTCCATCAAAACAAGCAAACTATGCATCAAAAACAGAATCTGTCTAAAACAGAACAGTCTGTAATAATATGAACATTAACCATACTTCTGATACTTAAAAACTTCTGCCAAAATTATGAAAAATTAAAAATTTGTATAGAAATACATTACAAAAAGAATCAGAACCATTTGACATTCCAGTAAAAATTTAAAAATCTCGCACTACAGCAAAAGTTTCTGTCCTGTACCGCACAAACCAACAAGCACTGTAAACATCCTAAAGGCTAACCTTGGCACATTATTTTTATAATACAATGGAATTGTACAAGGGGATAATTATTTTTGTTGAAAAGTTTCTGTAATCAAGATTCACAAAGTTTCCGTGAGCATGAACAAAGTTCAAGGCTAGCTCCCACTTCAACAATGCTCGTCTTTCTCACTTTCGCTTTTCTTTTTGAAAAAGTTTTAGGTTCCCCTCTTTATTTTTTTGTTTTTAAAATATATAAAAGCACTCAACAGAAATAAATGACTCTCTAAAACTTCCGGGTTGTCTCCCTAGCAGCGCTTTCTTTAAAGCCATTAAGCTAGGCATATAGTGCTCAAGTAATGAATCCACCCGGATCCCAAGGTATATCAAAGCCAATTTTAATTAGCAATGATTTGTAATTTAGTAGTGAGCACAAAGTAACATATATCATGCAACAACGAAGTTTAACTCTCTTCCTATGCATTGGCATGTCATAAAGGAACAATTCATGCACACATAGTAAAGGCCAATGCATAGTACAAACAGTTTCTTGCAATTTTATCGTGTTGGAAACATAGAGAGGTGGAGATATAGTTCCTCTCTCATAATAATTGCAAGTAGGAGCCGCAAGCACACGCATATTATATCTATCAAAATCATCATGTGTATAAGTAAGACGCAACCCATCAATATAATCCTTAATAAGTGCAAACTTCTCCGATATAGTATAATCGGGAGAATTCAAAAAGATAATAGGACTATCATGCGTAGGTGCAATAGCAACAATTTCATTCATAACATAAGGAACTATAGTAATTTCATCTCCATAAGCATAATTCATATTGGCATCTTGGCCACAAGCATAGCAAGCATCATCAAAAAGGGATATTTCAAAAGAATCAACGGGATCATAGTAGTCATCATAGCAATCATCCTTCGATAAGCACGAAGGGACATTAAACAATGTATGAGTTGAAGAGTTACTCTCATTAGAAGGTGGGCACGGGTAGCTAATCCGCTCTTCCTCCTTTTGCTCTTCGCTCTCCTCATCATCTTTTTCATCCAATGAGCTCACAGTTTCAGTAATTTCTTCTTCCATAGACTCCTGCAAAATATTAGTCTCTTCTTGGACAGCGGAGACTTTCTCAATAAGTGCACTAATATCGTAATTGTATTCATAATTCTCATAACAATATTTAAGGATAACTAAATATTCAGGTATATAAACCGATTCATCAAAATCTTGAAACTCTTTAAACATAGATTCAATTTCATAAGCACCCATAAAAGCAACAAATTCTTCTATTTGTTCCACATCATAGTAATCATAGATACCATTAGCATAAGAAGCTAAGGTTTTATTATCATTAAATTTGCATGAAAAGGGGAGGTGTGGAGCCTTCATCCTAGAGCAACAAGTATAATCATATCTCAAGCATAGTTGCCTAGCATACCACTTCAACATATAAATTTGATCCCATAATAGTTTCCCTTTTTGTGTCAAGCAATAATCCCTAAAGTATTCGCGTTGATCCAACGTTACTCCCATTACAAAGTTGAATGGGGTTTTCTTAGGATTATCAAAGTAGTACATAATATCCATCACATAATGAGCATCGACGGTTTTAGGAGGTTCCCCATCTCCATGAGCAGCAAGTACACCTAATTTTTTTGGTATTTCGTGTTCCATATCCATAACTAAAGATAAAGAACAACTAAGAACAGCAAATAAAAATTACTTAGTGATAAAGCAAACAAGCACACACGAGAATATTCACCCCAGGCTATTGCTCCCCGGCAACGGCGCCAGAAAAAGGTCTTGATAACCCACAAGTATAGGGGATCAATTGTAGCCTCTTTCGATAAGTAAGAGTGTCGAACCCAACGAGGAGCTAAAGGTAGAACAAATATTCCCTCAAGTTCTATCGACCACCGATACAACTCTACACACGCTTGACGTTCGCTTTACCTAGAACAAATATGAAACTAGAAGTACTTTGTAGGTGTTTTTGGATAGGTTTTCAAGATAATAAAGAGAGCGTAAATAAAAACTAGGGTTGTTTAGGTAAAGACACAACTAAATTAGTTTTAGTAGAGAGATTTTTGTTACGAGAAAGTTATTTGTCCCTAGGCAATCAATAACTAGACCGGTAATCATTATTGCAATTTTATTTGGGGGAGAGGCATAAGCTAACATACTTTCTCTACTTGGATCATATGCACTTATGATTGGAACTCTAGCAAGCATCCACAACTACTAAACATCATTAAGGTAAAACCCAACCATAGCATTAAAGTATCAAGTCCCCTTTATCCCATACGCAAACAACCTACTTACTCGGGTCTGTGCTTCTGTCACTCACGCCACCCACCATAAGCAAATCATGAACATATTGCAAACCCTACAGCGGGAATCCCTCATGCTTGCGCGACACGGAGAGCACCATAGGACAGCACCAATAATGAAACATGCAACTCAAACCAATCTTGATCATCAAATAACCCATAGGACAAAACGGATCTACTCAAACATCATAGGATAGCCATACATCATTGGGAAATAATATATAGCGTTGAGCACCATGTTTAAGTAGAGATTACAGCGGGTAAGAGAGAGGTTACACCACTGCATAGAGGGGGGAAGAGTTGGTGATGATGGCGGTGAAGTTGTTGGTGAAGATTGCGGCGATGATGATGGCCACGGCAGCGTTCCAGCGCCACCGGAAGAGAAGGGGAGAGGGGGGGCCCTTCGTCTTCTTGTTCTTGACCTCCTCCCTAGATGGGAGAAGGGTTTCCCCTCTGGTCCTTGGCCTCCATGGCATGGGAGGGGCGAGGGCCCCTCCGAGATTGGATCTGTCTCTCTGTCTCTCTCTGTTTCTGCGTTCTCCCCTGCTGCCCTTTCACCGTTACGTGTATATATGGAGATCCGTAACTCCGATCGGATTGAAACCTTCGCCCAGATCTTTTTCCAAAAATTAGCTTTCTTGCGGCTGAAGAAGGGCATCAACCGCCTTACGGGTGGCCCACGAGGGTCAGGGGCGCGCCTCCATGGAGTGGGCGTGGGCCCCACCCTCGTGGCCACCTCGGGCACCGTCTCGCGTTGATTTTACTTCCCAAAAATCACAAATATTCCAAAATAATTCTCCAACCGTTTTTATCCCGTTTGGACTCTGTTTGATATGGGGTTTCTACGAAACAAAAACATGCAACAAACAGGAACTGGCACTGGGCACTGGATCAATATGTTAGTCCCAAAAATAGTATAAAAAGTTGCCAAAAGTATATGAAAGTTGTAGAATATTAGCATGGAACAATCAAAAATTGTAGATACGACGGAGACGTATCAGGTACCGGCGGCGCCTCGTCCAGCTATGGTGGTTCTTCTCTTGGCGACAGCTCCAGCAGTGGCGGCTACGACGAGCCGCCACGCCGCCGCGCTCACTTCGAAGGTGGTAGCGGGTCGTCTCGTCGCAGCGCCTCCGTGAAGCGCGAGGAGGGATCCGGCTGAGCTCGGGACGTCGCCAAGGGCCTGCCCCCGTGGACCGCTACAGGGGCAAGCACCGCTTTTGTTTTGTTCTTCCTTTCCTTCCTGCACCAAAATGAAACCAGTATGGGCCCGAAGGGGCATGTATCGAACTATGATTCCTCAGTCATTATGCTATGTTTGTTGTTTCCGTGCTGCGTCGTTATTTTGTGCAGAGATAACTTAGCTTGGCGCGTTCGGGGTAGCCTCCTCTTCACGAGGCACTTGTTTCCTCGTGCCCATCTTGACTTAGCGGTTGCTCAGGAACTGCAAAAAATTTGTTAGGAAGCTCGCTAGGAGACCTATCGTTCACCCAAGCCTTGACCCAGTGCTTCATATCATGGTACCCGAGGGGCACGGATTAGGAGAGATGCGCCAGCTTGTGGGCTCGAGCGAGGGTGCCTTGCGAGAAAGCAGACGGAAGGCAGAGAGAAGGAAAAACGCTCGTGAGGGCACCTGCCTAGCCCCCTCGCAAGGTATGTGAGAGAGAGAACACAAGTTAACTAGAGTCGGAAATAGCGGCAAAAGGCGACGGAACCAAATCAGCAAGGAATACCAGAAGCAAACTTCGACTAAAAGAAAGCGAGCCAACTACGGAAAGCAAATGAAAAGCCGCGTCCGGCACCTAGTCTAGTCTTCAAGTCTTCTCACCAGCGCGGAGCTAAGTGCTGCCACTAGGACGTGGGAGGGAGCCCCCGAGGCCCGAGGGCGGCACTCCTGAGACTCCGGGGCGTGTACAGCCCCACTCATTATTACGTGAGAGTGTCACGGGCGGCGATTCTTCACAGGCATCGGGCCTTCTTCATAGGCACTGGGCCTTTCTTCACAGGCCTTGGGCCTTGCTTCATGGGTAGAACTTCCGGAGGTGCTGGATGTTCCAGGCGTTCAGGATGGGTACCCCGTCCTGCGTCTCCAGGCGTGCGGCGCCAGGCCTGGAGACATGGACGACCTTGAACGGGCCCTCCCACATAGGTGAGAGCTTGTGCAGCCCTTCCCTAGAGAGGACCCGCCTCTGGACGAGGTCGCCCGCCTCGAGCGTCCTGGAGTGGATCTCTGGCAGTGGTATCGCTGCAGCGCCTGCTGGTACCTTGCCGCCCTCAGTGCAGCTTCGCGGCGTCGTTCCTCCCCCAGCACGAGGTCCATCCCCCGCGTGGCGTCCTGCTGCGTTTCATCAAACGCTAGGACCCGTGCGGAGTGATGCTTGACTTCGTGAGGGAGGACCACTTCGGCTCCGTAGACAAGGAAGAACGGGGTCTCGCCCGTCGGCTTGGTGGAGGTGGTGCGAATGGACCACAACATGGACCGGAGCTCGTCGTGCCAGCCCCTGCCGCAGGCCTCGAGCTTCTTCTTGAAGGTCCTGGTCTTGAGGCCCCTCAGGACCTCTGCGTTGGCGCGTTCGGCCTGACCATTGCTCCTGGGGTGCGCCACCGAAGCGTAGCAAATCTGCGTTCCAAGGTTAGCACAGTATGTTTTGAAGAGGTTACTAGTGAACTGCGAACCGTTGTCGGTGATGATGCGGTTGGGGACCCCGAAGCGGCTCACGATACCCTTGATGAATTTGACCATGGAACCAGCTGGGATGGTGCGGACGGCTTCCACCTCCGCCCACTTGGTGAACTTGTCAATGGCAACGTAGAGGTAGCGATAGCACCCAGGCGCTCGAGGGAACGGGCCCAAGATATCCAGCCCCCAGACCGCGAACGGCCATGTGAATGGGATGGTCTGGAGACCCTGAGCCGGCTGATGGATCTGCTTGGCGTGAAACTGGCAGGCTTCACAGGACTTCACCAGCTCGGCTGTGTCGTTGAGCACCGTGGGCCAGTAGAATCCGCTGCGGAATACCTTGCCGACGAGGGTCCGTGATGACGAGTGGTGCCCGCAGTCCCCACTGTGTATGTCAGTTAGCAACTCCTTCCCCTAGTCTCTGGAAATGCAACGCAGTGAAACATCATTTGGCCGCTTCCTGTATAACTCACCGTCCCGGATGCAGTATGCCGTGGCCTGCCGGGCCACGCGCTCTGCGTCCTCCTCCTTCTCCGGCAGCGTCCCTTGCATCAGGTATTCCTTGAATTCCTTGGTCCAGCATCCCTCCTGGGGCTCGAGCGCCAAGAGTAGGTGTGCTCCCGAAGTCGGGCCACAGGCTGGGGCTCCTGTGGCAGGCGGTTGCGTGAGCTCCTCCCGAGGCTGAGCTATCCTTGAAAGTGGTGGCGTTGCTGACGGCTTGAAGAGCCGCTCGTCGAAGACGCCAGGCTCTTGGGGCTGCCGCTTGGACGCCCTCTTGGCGATGTCGTCAGCTTCCTTGTTGGTGCCGCGAGGCACGTGCAGCAACTCTAGGCCCAGGAACTGCTTCTCCATCTTGCGCACTTCCGCGAGGTATGCCTCCATGTGCTCGTCCTTCGGCTCGTATACTTTGTTGGAGAAGTTGACGAGAAGCTGCGAGTCGCCCCTGATGGTGAGGCGCTTCACCCCCAGGGCTGCTGCAGCTTTCAGGCCGGCTATTAGGCCTTCGTATTCTGCAATGTTGTTGGAGACCTTCTCGCCCTGCTGGAAGCAGAGCTGTACAGTGTAGTAGAGCTTGTCTTGAGTGGGTGAGACGAGTACCGCTCCAGCCCCCGCGCCCTGGTGCGCGAAGGCGCCATCGAAATACATGACCCAGCCGTCTGGCGCCTCACTCCCCGGCGAGGTGGACCGATCCTCGCCTACTTCAAGCGTCGGGGCATCCGTCCATTCCACCACAAAGTCAGCGAGCGCGGCTCCCTTGATGACCCTGGTAGTGCTGAACTCCAACTGGAATGCCTGCAGCTCGATGTTCCACTCAGCGACCCTTCCAGTGGAGTTGGGGCTCCTGAGCACTCTCTCCAATGGGTAGGCTGAGACGACCTTGATGGGGTGGCCCTGGAAGTAGTGCCGCAACATGCGCGAGGCCACCAAGAGCGCGAGCAGGAGCTTCTGGGGCATGGGATATTATGTTCTCGCGTCCCGCAACACTGTGCTGACGAAATACACCGGGTGCTCCACGAGGGCTGGCGCGTTAGTGAGGCTCGTGTCTTGCGGAAGTTGGGCCGTCTCCTGAGGTGGTGGAACTCTCGACGCCTGATCGCTCGCGGGAATCTCGGCAACGTCGCCCTGCCGAGCTTGGTCTTCTATTGATGCCGCTACGGCTCTTGCTGCGCCTTCCTGATCTTGCGTTATCCCGGCTGGCGGCGTAGCTTGGCGTGACACGCCCTTGGCTTGGTGCTCTTCCCGAACCGCCACCAGCGCCGCGCTGGCGGAGTACGGGGTGGCGGCAAGATAGAGTACTAGAGGCTCGAGAGGTCGTGGCGCCACCATCACCGGAGGGCTGGTCAAGTATCTCTTGAGGTCATGAAAAGCTCGGTCGGCCTCCGGGGTCCACTCGAATGGGCCCTTCTTCTTCATCAGCTTGAAGAAGGGTAGGGCGCGCTCTCCCATCTTGGAGATGAAGCGTCCCAACGCAGTTACCCGACTAGCTAGCTTCTACATATCCTTGAGGGTCTGCGGTGGGCTCATGTCCTCAATGGCCTTGATCTTCTCCGGGTTCGCCTCGATCCCCCTGTGGGACACGAGGAATCCCAGCAGCTTGCCGGAAGGGACACCGAACACGCACTTCTCCGGGTTAAGTCGCAAGTTCACCTGGCGCAGGCTCGCGAAGGTCTCCTCCAGATCTTGGATCAAGGTTCTTGCCTCCCGAGACTTCACCACAATGTCGTCGACGTAGGCCTCCGTGTTTCTCCCGAGCTGCCGCCCTAAGGCGATGTGCATCAACCGCTGAAAGGTCACGGCCGCGTTGTGCAGTCCGAAGGGCATGCAGGTGTAGCAGTACACCCCACACGGGGTCAGGAAGGTTGTCTTCTCTACATCTTCTACCGCCATCTTGATTTGGTGATACCCTGAGAACGCATCCAGGAAGCACAGCAGGTCGCACTCGGCGGTGGAGTCAACGATTTGGTCAATGCGTGGGAGCGGGAACGGATCTTGGGGCCAGGCCTTGTTGAGGTTGGTGAAGTCGACGAACATTCGCTCCTTCCCGCCTTTCTTCGGCACTATGACGGGGTTCGCCAGCCATTCGGGGTACCGAACCTCGCGAATGGCACCCGCTGCCTCCAACTTGCGGGTCTCTTGGACGATGAAGGCCTGCTTCTCCGTGGACTGCCGTCTCGCCCGCTGCTTCACAGGGCGCACATTGGAGCATACCCTTAAGATGATGAATCACCTCTCTCGGGCCCCCACCAGCTGATTGGGCTCCCATGCGAATATATCCTTGTTTGCGCGCAAGAACTTCACCAATGCTTCCTCTTGGCTTGGGTCGAGGCCGGCACCTATGGTAAAGGTGGCTCCTGAGGACCCGTCCTCGTTGACCGGCACCTGCTTGGTTTCCGCCTTGTCTTGGGTGAACAGCTTCTTCTTCTTGGTTAGTGCGGCTCCCTGGGGCTAGGAGGTGCCCGCGTGGTCGGGCTGCGCCGCCGCGGCGGTCTTGAGGGCAAGCTTGAGCGCTGCCAGGGCCTCCTTGGCGTCCCCCTTGATGGTGAGGACGCCCTTGCTTCCAGGCATCTTCATGAGGTTGTAGGCCGGATGGGTTGCTGCCATGAATTGGGCCAATGCTGGGTACCCGAGGATGGCGTTGTACGGGAGGCCGATGCGGGCGATGTCGAAGTCGACCAGTTCGGTGCGGTAGTTGTCGCGCGTGCCAAAGGTGACGGGGAGGCGGATCTGCCCTAGGGAGCGGGCGGTGCCGCCACCAACTCCTGAGAAAGGCTTGCTGAGGCTGAGCCGCTCGAGCGGCACGTGAAGAAGGCTGAAGGCCTCCACGAAGAGCAAGTTGAGGCCGGCACCGCCGTCGATGAGGGTCTTGGTGACGGCCACGTTGCAGATGGTGGGCGTGCAGAGCATCGGAAGCATGCCCGAGCCAGTGGTGGTGACGGGGTGGTCTTCTGAGTTAAAGGTGAGGTCGGCTTCGGGCGCAGCCCAGCTGATGAGGACATGGCTACTGCAGTTACACCCATATCCCCTGTTGTTTTACCTCTTGGAACAATTGCTAGAGCTCGCATACGCCAATTAAATTATCAGCTACTTTCGTTTCTTGGTAATTTTTCTAGTGTTCATGAGAATATGACGCTGCCTAACTTAGATACATTTGTGTTGCTTGCAATTGAAGTGCCTAGCACGGACAAGAAGGATGAACATTGGAGCATCGTCAAGCACGGAGATGAAGGTGCGTGCCAAGAGAACAAGAACAGAGGTTCAAGTGGAGATTTCCGGACTTTGAAGCCACCATGATGACATACAAGAAGATGGACGAAATATACAAGATGGCCTTTCATAAATTTCGTCCATAGCTTATTATTGGTCTTGCGCCACCTTATTTTGGGCCAGGCCCATGTAATCTATTTTTAGAGTTCATATTGTAGGGGAAATGACTTAGGAGGTGTTTTAGTCCCACCTTGCCTAGGGTGGACGAAATCCCCTCTCTTTTCCCTACAAATATAGCCCTTAAGGCATCGTTTAGACTTGGGTTTTATTTAGTTAAAAGTTAGCCATCGCTGCAACTTCGTGTACTTCGTTTGTGTCCAACGACCAGACCAAGACCGCTTATGAAACCCCACTTTTCTCAATTCTTCATCCATATTCGCAATATTCAGATTGCTTAATCATATTCTTGTTTGTTCTTCGATTGCTTGCAGGAATAGACCTTCGTGGTCAGGTTGATCGTGCTCCGGCGTGGTCAATAACCTCTCGGAGTTGGTTTAGCGATTGCTAAGGCGCAACGTCGTTGCACGTTTGTAGTCGGATCGTCAAAGTCGACTCCACCAAATCGATAGTTATCATCTCATCGAAAGATCGGGACACTCTCGCCTCTATCAAGTGGTATCAGAGCCAGGTTGCTCGGTGAGAATTTCCAGTTATCCCTAGATTAGATTTATTTTCTTACCTATTGTCCATGAAAAAAGCCATCAAAAAAATTGTAGATTAGATCATCCGTGTCCCAGACAGTCTGAGCCTTTCGCTATTATCACTTAGTTTTTGCATTGTTGAATTTTCAGTTGCATCGGGTGTTGAGTTGCTGGTTTTGGTGTCCAGTCTTTTAGAGTTTCGAGTTCTAGTCACGTTTTCTTCACGCCGCATCCACATACACCATCATCCACCTCACTGTCATATTCCGCTGCCACTGCCACCATCACCATCATATATCCATTGTCGTCGTTCGTCCCATCTTGTTTCATCTTGAAGAAGCCAAGAAATATTTTTTTGGTTGTTTGCCGTACGAGAAAAGGGACAGTGATTTCAAAAAAAAGAAAACAGATTGGTTACATGAGAAGAAAAATTAGAGAAATAATAAGGAAAGAAAAGCCATAAAGAGAAAAAAGAGTTGATTGTAGATTCGTTTTTGCTTTGGAGATCTATTTCTTTTCGTGCTAAAATAGGAGGAGAAAAAGGAAGAGGGGCATAGTTGTTGGGATTTGGGACGTGATCCCCTCCCACGTTGGTTGTGTTATTAAGTTGGAAAGTTGATCGGTGAAAAAGAAGAATAGAAGCGGAAAAACAAAGTCTGCAAGAAGGCAAGTTTGGATCGGCTCATCAAATAAAAAGGAAGGTGCCGATCTAATTGTTTGTTTGGAAGTTTTCTGTGTAAAAAAATGGAGAGAATCACGTGTGGGCTTTGAGCCAATTTGAGAAATATCTGATCTCTTGCTTTGCTTGCCAAAAGTACTAGAGTAGTTCGCAAGCTCAAGTTTGGAAAGAAAAAAAAAGGGCAGGTTTTGATCCGAAAAAAAAACCCAGATCGGTTGCATTTGGAAGTAATCCCACGTGACTTGTTTCCTTTTGGAAGGAGATAAGTATTTAAAAGGAAATCTGCACGTAAATCAAGGAGAGGTGGTTGTTTCCCCGTTTGGCAAGAGAGTTGTTGTTTCCACGTGGAGTTTTTCTTGGGGAGAGGCAAGAAAGAAAAAAAAAGATTCGGTTGGTGGTTTCCAAGGTCTGGCACTTTTCTTGGCGAAAATAAGGGAGAAAAAAAATCAAAGAAGAACAGGAGGACGTGGTGTGCTATACTACTTGGATGAAGTCTTAAAAAAAAATCAGACCGGATCTTGGTTTGGTAACGTTGGATCAAGAAAAAAACACTTGAAAGACAAACGTGAAAAAAAAGGAGATCCAAATTTTGGATCGGTTGAAAAGGAAAGAAATATTGACCGGGTGCACAAAAATCTTTTTTTTGGCTGGGAGATTTTGTTGAAGAAAAAAAATAGAGATTAAAAAAGACGTGAAAGAGAGTTTGTTGGAGTGTTTGGATCTTTCATTCAGTTTTGGCATAGAATAATTTCGGTGCATATCTGATGGGCACTTATCAGCGCCGGTGCGCCGGCCCAAAACTTTTTGCCGGTCCGACGCGAGCCATCCGATCTAGAAAGCGCGAACAGTTGGATCAGCTTCGTCTTCCTCCCTTTCCTGACTTTCTTCTCAGTCTTGCGCGCATGGGGAAACAAAAAAAGACAGGGGCGCCATCGATACCCGTCGGCTCCCCATTGTCGCCGCTCGCCGTCGCTGTTGCCACTCGCCGTTGCCGTCGCCGCTCGCAGGCTGCAGCACTTGTGCCTGCTGGAGTGTCCCCGTGCAGCAAATCGCGCTGCTGGATCCAACCAAAAATCGGGGCAAAAAATCGTCGTGCTCACAGCCGCCCAGTGCTGCAATCCTCCACCCGTCGGAGGTGCCACGGCTGTCACCGCAGTGCTGAGAGGGCAGAGACCATGCGGGGATGCTCCAACGCTGACTACGGCGGGCGACGTGATATAGCAGCATCGTTTTTTATGCGACTGGCAGGCGCTTTGCTGGAACCAGCGACACCAATTGCTGGAACTGGCATGTCAGGGAGCTGGAACGGGGAGTAGCGCGTGGAGCTACAAACCTCATGCGCTCGGAGTTGCAACCGCTCGCAGAAAAAGCTCCTGCCCGCAACCGAAAAAGCTACTATCGGCGGATTGATTTGCTACAACTGACAATGCTAGATGGCTGTAAAGCGTCGAACAGGAAGCTGTGCAACCCGCTTGCAAAAAAGCTTCTTCCGGCAATGGAGAAAGCTACTACTAGCGGATTGATTTGCTACAACCGACGGACGCCAGATGGCTGCAAGCGTCGAACAGGAAGCTGCAACCCATCTACAAAAACGCTACTACCGGCAATAGAAAAAGCTACTACAGGCGGACATTTTTGCTACAATGGGCGACGGTGAAATTTTTGGCCGGCGAAGGTAGACGGCTACAACCGATGACCAGGGAAGATGCGATCCGCAGCCAAAAATGCTACAACTGGCAAACAGAAAAGCTACAACGCACCGCGAGCTGGGATGGTCACGCGCAAAGCTGCGATGGTCACCATGGCGTTTGGAACCATGGTTGCGGCAAACTGCGGCAGTCACCGCGCCGAGCTGGAACAGTGGCTGCGCTTTGCTGCATAAGCGATGACGAGCCGGCGAGCTTCGACGCGGTGTCTCCGCTCGTCCATGGTCGGGGGTCAGCGGGGGCTCGCTGGCGGCCGCGTTTCGCCGGTGGCAGCACTGGTTCAGGCAAGCTGGAAAAAGGAAAGAACAGGCATGGCTGCTTGGTGAAGAGATAATGTTGTATAAGAAAAAGTAGATGTGTGGACCTGTGTGAGCGCGGGGTTACGAAACACACGATCTAAACAAATCATGCAGCCCGCGCGTGTCCGGCGTAGCGTTTCGGCCGGCGTCCCAGCTGGAAACGTTTACCTTTTTTTTCCTCTTGTGGGACCGAGCCATTGTTTCACGTGAGGAAAAAGATCCTTGCACTTTTCCTTGTGGAAAAAAAGAGAGCATTAAGAGGAGGCTTTGCTCCAACGTGAAGAAGGAAACAAGTAAAAAAAAGGAAAGTGCACAGTGGTTTGTGGGAGTTGGTCCATATACTTTTGCAAGGGAAAGGAGGCGTTCTAGATATTGAGACAAAAAAGAAAAGAAAAGAAGGATATGTGTTGTTCAGTTTTGGTTCGTTTGGAAAGGTTGAAAAAACAAAGGAAGAGTGCATCAGCTCTTATTTTTCTTTGGCGCTTCAACTTGGTCTGTCTCCGTACGCTCATTATTTTCTCTTTGCGTGAATATTCATATGTGTTATAGGCTCGCGTCTCTACTACAGTCTAGCCTAGGACCAGCACTCGACCACTTTAAATGAATTTTCAGCTTGCATTAATTAACGTGGTTGTAGCATTTTTTTCCACATATATAAAGCCAACCCAGCTCCACATATTTCTACACCGTGTATCCATACGTTCACCTGGCAATCGTTTTACCCAACTTTTGGAGTTACTTGACACCGCTGGTTGCCGATCACCGCCTGCTGCATGGTAAGAACTGGTAAGACATTGATATTTGCTTTACTGTGAGCGTCTTACCACCACATCCTAGTAGTTATAGGAACATCATTTTTGGATTATTTTTTTCTTGTTTCTACTAATCATGACAGGATCTAGAGTCAATTCATGGGCTTTGTCGATCGCGGGAGACGTGCCACCACCTATGCAAATTCCACAACGATCACGAGAGGTGCATAAACATCCAAATGCACATGATCAGGTTTATGTTCCTATACCATCATTTAATGGTCATTTTAGACCTGCTTTATATATTGAATGGGAGTTCGACATAAATAATATATTTGCTTCCCATAATTTTGATGAATGTAAAAAAATTAAGGTTGCGGTTGGTTCTTTCACTGGTTATGCTTTAGTTTGGTGGAGTGAATATTGTCGGTTACACCCTCATTATATACCTATTACTTGGGATGATTTGAAACTTGCCATGCGACATACATTCATACCCGCTTATTATACTCGTGATATGATTAAAAAGTTACAACATTTAAAACAAGGTAGTGACACTGTAACGAAATATTATGATGATTTACAAACTACCTTGTTGCATTCCTCTTTAGAAGAAACTGAAGATGATTTTATGGATAGATTTTGGGGAGGATTAAACCGTGACATTAAGGAGATACTAATTCATGAACAGTGTTATCCTATGGACCGTTTGTTTCGTCTTGCTTGCAAAGCTGAACAGGAGATAACAAGACGTGTTGCCCAGAAGACAAACAAGCAGAAGGTGCAAATCCCAAGAGTTGCGACGGTTGTTCCTTCCACCACTACGCCTACTATGACAACAACATCCATTGTTATGAGCACTACATCACCTCCACCACGTGACCTATCGCCACCTAGAGTGCCTACATCATCTGAGTTAACCAAAATAGGTAATGACAAAGGTATTAATCTTCCACCTCCACATGAGTATGATGAATGCCTTGTTAATTTAAATGCACCATGCCATGAGCTACCTACTACTTTGATCACACCAGCTATTTTAGAGGACTTTGTTGATGATTTGACTTTGCCATGTGTTCAAACAATTTTGAGTGAGCCCATTGAATTAACTATTGATGCGAAAGAACCATGTGACTCAGGGAATAACTCAAATTTGGATCAAATACGTTTGAAAATAATTGTGCCAATGTTTAATCATTTTGATATGACCTCTAATCTTGTTGATGGTTCATCAATGTTGGGATGGTTTAATGATAAGCATTGTCAATCTTTTGATATGAATAAGAGCTTCACTTATATGTGCAAACTGAGTTGCAATATTTTCATGCCTTTGACTTCTTATGATAATATATTGGCTTTATATTTCATGACTTGTGAAGGGTGCTCTTGTATAACCATGTCACATGTGCCCCAACTGAGATCAGTAAAACTGGATGACATATACATATACAACGTGTACACCTTGTCTCTTTTGTTAGCCACATTTCAGACTAAGCAACACCGAGGACGGCTTTGTTTTCAAAAAGCGGAGGATGATGAGGACATGGCTACCGCAGTTACACCCATATCCCCTGTTGTTTTACCTCTTGGAATAATTGCTAGAGCTCGCATACGCCAATTAAATTATCAGGTACTTTCGTTTCTTGGTAATTTTTCTAGTGTTCATGAGAATATGATGCTGCCTAACTTAGATACATTTGTGTTGCTTGAAATTGAAGTGCCTAGCACGGACAAGAAGGATGAACATTGGAGCATCGTCAAGCGAGCATCGTCAAGCACGAAGATGAAGGTGCGTGCCAAGAGAACAAGAACAGAGGTTCAAGTGGAGATTTCCGGACTTTGAAGCCACCATGATGACATACAAGAAGATGGACGAAATATACAAGATGGCCTTTCATAAATTTCGTCCATAGCTTATTATTGGTGTTGCGCCACCTTATTTTGGGCCAGGCCCATGTAATCTATTTTTAGAGTCCATATTGTAGGGGAAATGACTTAGGAGGTGTTTTAGTCCCACCTTGCCTAGGGTGGACGAAATCCCCTCTCTTTTCCCTACACATATAGCCCTTAAGGCATCGTTTAGACTTGGGTTTTATTTAGTTAAAAGTTAGCCATCGCTGCAACTTTGTGTACTTCGTTTGTGTCCAACGACCAGACCAAGACCGCTTATGAAACCCCACTTTTCTCAATTCTTCATCCATATTCGCAATATTCAGATTGCTTAATCATATTCTTGCTTGTTCTTCGATTGCTTCGGAGCCCCCGAGCGCTTGGAGGCGGCGCCGATCTGGTGAAGGAATGGCTTGATATGGCGATCTGAAGGCGGCGCTTGAGAGCCGTCTAGCAGGGCCGCGACCGCGTGGTGCACCGGTGCCGCGTAGCGCGCAGTTAAGAGGTCGCGCAGCTCCTCCCAAGATGCCACCGTGGATCCGGGGAGGTTGAGCAGCCAGGCGCGCGGCACGCCGGTGAGGGCCATGGGAAACTAGTTGGCCATGACCTTGTCATCGCCCCCGGCCTCGAGGATGGCCTCCTCGTATGCTAGCAGGAAAGCTGTCGGGTCCGTCGCGCCGTCGTAGCACGGCGGCATCTCCGGCTTGAACTTGGGTGGCCACTGCACCTGCCGCAAGGCGGGGGCCAGGGCTCGGAGCCCCCTGGCCCCGTCGTCAGCGCCGGCCGTCGGAGTCGGTAGCGGGGCGCCTGCCATGAGGGCGGAGCGCGGTGGTGGCGGAGCGTAGATTGGCGGAGGGAAGGCTACGACGCACCCCTACCTGGCGCGCCAAATGTCGGATCACGGGTTCCGGCAAAACCCTTAAGGTTCGAACTTTGGGGTGCGCGCGAAGTTCTTTCCCCCCTACCGATCCGCGCCCTAGCTTGCTAAGATCTCGCGGACGAACTCAACGAACTCACAACACAAAAGACACAAGATTTATACTGGTTCGGGCCACCGTTGTGGTGTAATACCCTACTCCAGTGTGGTGGTGGTGGATTGCCTCTTGGGCTGATGATGAACAGTACAAGGGGAAGAACTGCCTCCAGAGGTTGAGGTGTCCTTATGCTTGGTGTGTGGCTAAGGATCAGCTAAAGATCTGATGCCTCCTACTGTGGTGGCTAGTCCTATTTATAGAGGCCCTGGTCCTCTCCCCAAATATTGAGCGGGAAGGGAGCCAACAACGGCCAATTTGAAAGGGGACAGCTAGTACAGCTTATCCTGACAAAAAGCGGTCTTCGCCTGCAAAAGGCTCTGGTGGTGATGCCGCCTTGGGCTCCATGGTGACCTCCGTCTTGCCGTCCTGCTGGTCTTGGTCTCGTTGCACTGATATGGAAACCTTTGCTTGACGCCTCGGTACTCTGCGCCTGCGCTTGCTTCCTTAGCACCAAAGGGGAAACAAGGACACTGCGCGCTGGCGCTCGCCTGGCGCCCACCTGGTCTCGATTGTCATGGCTCACGTCACAAGAACCTCGCGAGGTTTGCCCTGCCTTGATCTCTCCGCTCCTCGCCAGCCAACCTGGTGAGGCCGCTCCTGAGGAGGTCTTGTATCGTCCGCCTCGCGAGGCTTGGCCCCTCGCGAGGGTCTTGAACGCCTTGTTGATGAAGATGGGCCGTACGGGCCCACGTGCAGAGCCACGCCATGGGCCGCAGGCAGGCAAGTCTGGGGACCCCCATTCCCAGAACGCCGACAAGAGCCCATTCACTGGCAGCGGCGTCCACCTCGCCGGATCTGCTTCTACGGCCGCATCTACCCTCCCACCTCCACTAGAAACAAGTAGACTGCTCATCCACCACTATACCATAGCCCATTCAGTGTCGGCCTTGTCCATGGCGCCGGATCTGCTTCGCCGATACTCTCGTCAACCGCAGCGCATCTGCAGCGGCTCATTCGTACTCCCCACCGGAGACGCTTCGTGCACACCCCCCCGGAGCCGCCCCACCGACGCCCCCGTCGACGGCCTCTGATCCTCTTCGCCGACACCTTCCTCAACCCTACCGGAGCCGCTTCACCGACACCATCGTCAACCCTACCGGAGTAGCTTCTCCTATACCATTCTCAACTCACAAGTCCACGGCCACAGATCCGCTTCGTCGCACCCTCATCCAACCTACCGGAGCAGCTTCTGACGCCCCGTCCACGGCCGCAGATCCGCATCGTCGACACCAGCCTTAACCCAACCACCGAAGCAGCTTCACCGACGCCCTCGTCCACGGCCACAGATCTGCTTCGCCCACACTGTAGTCCACGCTACCGGAGCGGCTCCACAAACACCCTAGTCGACGGTTCTAGATCTCCTTACCGGACCCCGACAGCCAGCGTAGTGTCATCACCCTTGACATTTCTAACCTGATTCCCACCGTCTAGCAAGATGCCAAGCACCCGCCACGGCCTAGGTACTTTACCTTTAAACCTGTCCAGCATCACCTCCCTGATGTACTTCAAATATACTAACATGTCGTTGTTACCTGTTATGCAGCTGGCAAAAACTACAAGGACGATGTTTCTTCTGGATCTAACAGCTTGGCCAACCAAGATCCTGGACTGAGGCATTGCTATGATCTTGTAAGTGCGTCTCTCTCTCTTGTATTGTTGTGTGCCTGCCAGCGTGCTTTGCTAGGATTTTCGACCAGTAATCCCTTTGTGCAGACAATGATTTCTACTACTGGCTGCTAAATTAGATATGTAGATGTCATACATGATACTACCTCGTACCTTCGTTCCTAAATATAAGTCTTATTAGAGATTCCACTATAGGCTACATACGGAGCAAAATGAGTGAATCTACACTCAAAAATGCATCTATATACATCTGTATGTGGTCCATACTGGAATCTCTACAAAGACATATATTTGGGAACAGAGGTAGTACATTACACAAAATCGTAGGTGGCGTGTAGGAATTCCAGTGCAGTACATTAGGCTCCCTTAGAGTGCGTGCTAGTCCAGCACATAGAGTCATGGCTAGTTTATGCTACGCACACAATCATTAATTGGTGGTTTAAATATGCGAAAGGGATATGCAATGTATTATCATGTAGAGATGTCTGAAATTAGCCGTGTCAACTTGCAGACAGGGTTACACAATGAAAAAGTACAAGATGTATGTGGCAATTTCATGGAACATCACAAAAAAAGAAGAGGCAGCGGTGAGCCTATACAATGTGCTATGGTAGGTCACTCCTCCATTGCAATCATCGTGACATGTTATTTGTATGTCAGTTCTATTGGCCAAGTTTCTTAGGGACAGTTATTACGAGTTATCCTAAGAAAATAAGCACATGTGAATATAAGCTCCAGGTAATAAGCCAACCAGTTCTTTTCATTGCCTTCCTTTTCAGCTTATCTTTGGTATGATCAGTGAAAAGTCTAGATTGCATTATATTTTGTCATTTTTCTGCCCATATGAAAATTAATTTGACTTGCAAACATCACAAATTGAACCCACTGCAGTAATTAATATGATAGGAAAACAGACCATCACTATTTGTTTGAAATGCAAATACAAAGATACCATCTACTTGGCACAATCTACTTTGGTCAATGTCTTCCATAGAGATCCCATTGCCTAATTTAAATGAACAACGCATGACCCACATTTAAATGAAGAACAATTATTTATTGAAATTCGATGGTCCAAGTGGCTGGTTATTATCATATAGCAGCCACCTGAAAGCATCATATAGCAGCAGCAGCAGCTCATAGCAACTCATCATACAGCAGCAGCAATGTGCAATTCATCATATACCAGCAGCAGCTCATAGCAATTCATCATATAGCAGCAGCAGGAGCAGCTCATAGCAATTCATCATATAGCAGTAGCTGAAGCAGCTCATAGCAATTCATCATATAGCAGCAGCAGGAGCAGCTTATAGCAACTCATCATATAGCAGCAGCAGCAGCTCAAAGCAATTCATCATATAGCAGCAGCAGCTCATAGCAATTCATCATTTAGCAGCAGCAGGAGCAGCTCATAGCAATGCATCATATAGCAGCAACAGAAGCAGCTCATAGCAATTCATCATATAGTGGATCAGAATAAAAATTTGGCAAAAAATCAGAGGAGATCCTCACCTTGTTGGATGAGCTCATCCCTCAACAGCACCTCAAGGCCACGGCCTGGGAGGAGGGGAGGGGGAATAAGGTGCCTTCTGTCGCAGTGTGGCATCAACAGTACTTGTGCGGCGCCCGCCGGAGTAGTGCATTGGACGGACCATAGTGGAGCAGTTGCTGGAGACCATGAGAATGAGGGGCGCCGCCAGACGGAGGAGCAGCCGGGGAGATTTGGCCCTACCCGCCGGCCATGTAGCCTAGCTGGACAGAGCATCGTCGAGGACCAGGCCAGATGGGACCAGTGGCGACGGCTCGCTGGAGGAACCCTAGCGCTACAGGCAGGGGGTCGAGGTAGAGGGAAAGGGGAGAGGAGATGCAAGCGGGCAGGGCAATTGCGTTTCGAGTGTAATATAGGCAGACAATAGAATCATTTCACTATTCCCATTCCCTTCAATTTTTAGTGAGCTTATACCTGAAACACCCCCCTCCAAAGCGAAATAAGTTAAGCCCAAGCCCATAACTCAAAAATGACTTCTTTACATCTTTTATGGCTTATTTTGACAATAAGCTCTGAAAAGGCGGAATAGAACTGGCCCTTAACCTACAATTCAATTCTGCGTGCAATAATGAATTACTCCTGCATGCTATAGTGTACATTTAGACATCATCATACATGGCATAACCTAATAAATGTGCATTCCATTGTAGAATCTGGAATATGCAATGTTTATGTTAGTTCATATGTTGCACATCATGTTTAAATGCCCCTTAAATCTGGTCAGTCAAGTGATGGTCTTTAAGCCTCCTTCTTTGCTTCTTTTCTTGATACATCTGTTCAATTGCTTGTTTGCATCAGCCAGCCATACCAGAACTGTTTTCTTTGATTACTTGATGTTCTTTACCTAACACTCTAACAGAGCTTGTCAACGATTTAAACACTAAGGGCTGCTGTAGTGGGGGGCTTGTCTAACTCATAGGTGACATAAAAGTTTGGCTGTACACTAAAGTAGGCTCTCCAAGAGTACCTGGAGATCCAGTTCAAAGGTATGCCTAGTTTTTACATAGTGCACACATAGTAAATGCTCATTTCATTGTGTGCAAGTGCAAGAGATGTGGCATGTTTCATTATGTGGTGTTGTTTTGTTATAATCTCATCCTTTTGTGTTGTTCACAGACTGGAAAGTATGCATATTTGTCTTCCAAGGAGACGAGTAACTAGTTTGTGTCACCTTGCAGAGGGGGTGCAATGAAGATAAGATTGAGGATTTCCAAGTACAAGATGTTAGGAAGGAGACTTGCAAGAGAAGTAGGAGCAGCACTGAGCCTGTTCAACCAGTTAAGGTAAGTCACTCTATCCAACTCAACAGTTCAATTCCTTATTTGTTTCAGGCATAGTTAATTTGCTCTTCTCAATTGCTTTATTTGTCCTCAGTGAATGAGATGCCCAAACAATGATGCCTGATGTTGGGTACTTGTATAACTATTAGTTGACATAATTAAAGGCCTTACCATTTAATTACTCTGGCGAAGTGTGCCTGAAGCTTTGAAGTCTATTAACCAACTATTACTGCATGAGGCTCACAATCTAGTTTATACTAAGCTAATGATTTCATAGCTTTGCTTGCTGTAGTAGGTTTGTATGAATCCCTCTGCTGTTCATTATGCTCCCTAAGACTTTAATTGAGCTACAGAATGGCCAACTGCTTGCTTACTTATACGCAATGTGCTGTCTAAATTTGTAACTTGTCTGTGTTTTGGATTTGGCCCCAACATCATGCTCCTCATGTGAGCTAAGAGAGATTTCTGTATGCAGGCTGCACAGACTACCATTTTTATAAATTTTATAATATCACCTGCTTACGCTTCATGACGTGTAACACTATTGTTATTGCTGTTTTGCAATGTACAAAATAGTCTGTCTTGCTCGCTTCACTGTTGTAACTATATTTTTGCCCTAGTCATGTGTACTTACAGAAACATTTCAGGATGAAGTGGCATCAACACAAAGATCTGCGAGCAGTGCGGCATGGCCGTTACCGAATGATTATGGATTGGAATTGGAATGTGCTGATGTTCTCGAGCATCAACTAGAGGTGGCAAGATAATGTGTACATGATTCTCAATGTACAATCAACAAGTTGAGACTGGACATGCATGTATGAGATGCAGGAGTCAAAAAAATGAAACAAGACACTGAGGTAACCACGAAGGAATTGGAGATTTTACAGACTGAAATTTGTGCTATCTGAATCCGGCCAATCCTATTTTCTGAAGACATTATAGTTCAAATGGTAAGTTCTATTGAAGCGTGTTGCTATCTCTTGAGCATGCGCTGGTTTTCCCTTGAAGAGGAAAGGGTGATGTAGCAAAGTAGCGTAACTATTTCCCTTAGTTTTTTAGAACCA
Source organism: Triticum aestivum (assembly GCF_018294505.1). Classification (NCBI taxonomy): domain Eukaryota; kingdom Viridiplantae; phylum Streptophyta; class Magnoliopsida; order Poales; family Poaceae; genus Triticum; species Triticum aestivum. The sequence goes on from NC_057802.1 coordinate 312,858,697, forward strand.
AGGTATCAATCCAGTAGGAGACTACACGCAGGTCGCCTCGTACCTACACAAACAAATAAGAACCTTGCAACCAACGCGATAAAGGGGTTGTCAATCCCTTCACGGCCACTTGCAAAATTGAGATCTGATAGAGATAATAAGCTAAATATTTTTGGTATTTTTAGGATATAGATTTAAAGTAAAGATTGCAAAGTAAAAATAGGTTGGAAACTTATATGATGAAAAATAGACCCGGGGGCCATAGGTTTCACTAGTGGCTTCTCTCAAGATAGCATAAGTATTACGGTGGGTGAACAAATTACTGTCGAGCAATTGATAGAAAAGTGCATAATTATGAGAATATCTAGGCATGATCATGTATATAGGCATCATATCCGCGACAAGTAGACCGAAACGATTCTGCATCTACTACTATTACTCCACACATCGACCGCTATCCAGCATGCATCTAGAGTATTAAGTTCATAAGAATGGAGTAACGCATTAGGCAAGATGACATGATGTAGAGGGATAAACTCAAGCAATATGATATAAACCCCATCTTTTTATCCTCGATGGCAACAATACAATACGTGCCTTGCTGCCCCTGCTGTCACTGGGAAAGGACACCGCAAGATTGAACCCAAAGCTAAGCACTTCTCCTATTGCAAGAAAGATCAATCTAGTAGGCCAAACCAAACTGATAATTCGAAGAGACTTGCAAAGATAACAAATCATACATAAAAGAATTCAGAGAAGATTCAAATATTTTTCATAGATAATCTTGATCATAAACCCACAATTCATCGGGTCACGACAAACACACCGCAAAAAGAATTACATCGAATAGACCTCCAAGAAGATCGAGGAGAACATTGTATTGAGATCCAAAGAGAGAGAAGAAGCCACCTAGCTAATAACTATGGACCCGAAGGTCTGTGGTAAACTACTCACACATCATCGGAGAGGCTATGGTGTTTGTGTAGAAGCCCTCCGTGATCGATGCCCCCTCCGGCAGAGCGCCAGAAAAGGCCCCAAGATGGGATCTCACGGGTACAGAAGGTTGCGGCGGTGGAAATAGGGTTTCGTGGTGCTCCTGGATGTTTTCGGGGTATATGGATATATATAGGAGGAAGAAGTAGGTCGGTGGAGCTGCGAGGGGCCCACGAGGGTGGGGGCGCGCCCAGGGGGCAGGCGCCTCCCTGCCTCGTGGCCTCCTTGCTTCTTTCTTGACGTCCACTCCAAGTCCTCTGGATCACGTTTGTTCCAAAAATAACTCTCCCAAAGGTTTCATTCCGTTTGGACTCCGTTTGATATTCCTTTTCTGCGAAACACTGAAATAGGCAAAAAAACAGCAATTTGCACTGGGCCTTTGGTTAGTAGGTTAGTCCCAAAAATAATATAAAAGTGCTTAGTTAAGCCCATTAAACATCCAAAACAGATAATATAATAGCATGGAACAATAAAAATTATAGATACGTTGGAGATGTATCACGTGTCCATGATGTATGAGCTTTATTTGCCAGTGTATGTAATTTGTTGTTTGTACGCTTTATTATCACTGGTGCCGAAATATAATGCCCAGTGGGTATATCCGGCTGTAATTTCTTTATTGTATAGTGTAGGATTATTCTACGTTTCTATGCCTTATTCTTTTTATTGTATAGTGTATGTTTTTTAGAGGCGATAGTATAGAGTAGGATAATTCTTGAATATGCTATATCGTTGAAACAGGGGCCCACACGCCCAAACATTTCCTGGACGCCATACAAACGAACAAACGTGTGTAGTCAAAGCGGGCCTTAATTGGGCTGGTCAAAATAATATTAAGTGGATCCCAAATGATGTGGCCCACCGTGACAAAAGCTCTTAGCAGGCCGTTAACAGGCCAAAAGCTCGATATGGCCGTATAAATGGAAATGGCCCGTGGGCCTCTAGCAGGCTAAAATAAATGTCAATTTTGTCTTGGCCCTTTTACTTTATGGGCCAGTAAGAGGAGGCCTAATTTGCAGACTAGGCTTTTAACAGGCCGAAAGTCGCGCTGGGATGAAATGATGCCCTGCGGAACATGGGCCCCTAATGGACCTAAAGTCAAAGGCCCAACTGTTGTGCGGGTCGTTAACAGGCCGAGAGACAAAATGGGCAAGGAGTTGGCCCATTTACCGAATGGGCTGATTACAGGCCTAAAGTCACAGCGGGCTAGAATTGGCCCAACTGCAGAATGGGTCGAGAAAAGGACGAAAGACGTTCCGGGCCGTTAACAGGCTGGAACTGACGATGGGCCGCTAACAGGCCGAAAGAAGCTCGGGCCGCAATTAGGCCCAAAGACGTAGCGGGCCGTTAATAGGCTAAAACTGACGATGGGCTGGAAATTGTCAAATGTAGAATGGGCCTTTGATGGGCCGATTCTATGTAACTTGTATGGGCCGTGCTTGTAAATGGGCCTGACTCAAGTAGGCCGGTAATGGGCCGGCCCTCTTATTTTGACAGGCCCGGCCTTTTAACCTGAATGGGCCACTGTTGGGTCGGCCCATGTGTCGACATATCATAGGCGCATCTCTCCCATTGGATGAGTGACACCTGTGCCAACACGGAGCTGACACGTGGTTCCGTCGGCCAATGAGAATTTTACACGTAGAAAATCATCATTGGTCGTGGCTGTTAGTGGGTTATCGGATCCAAAACAGGACACGATAGCTTAACGGCGACTCGTTACGGTGGATGCCACGTGTCGGTCAGCCTTGACGAAAGCACTTCCATGACGCGGCATTTATCGTCATGGAAGTGAACACTTCTATGATGATAATTTTGGTAATGTCATGGAACACTTCTACGACAGCACAGGTATGACTATGTTGATTCTGTCATAAAAGCGTCATGGATGTACATGCATGACAGAAAAGTGACCTACTGTGACAAACACGTATCATCACGGAAGTGTCTTTTTTGTAGTGTAGCTAGAGTAGCTCCATGCAGAGCATTGTAGACATAGAAAATTTGCAAAATACATATGGCTCTGAATGTGACAGACCCGTTGACTAAACTTCTCTCACAAGCAAAACATGATCACACCTTAGTACTCTTTGGGTGTTAATCACATAGCGATGTGAACTAGATTATTGACTCTAGTAAACCCTTTGGGTGTTAGTCACATGGCAATGTGAACTAATCACATAAAGATGTGAACTATTGGTATTAAATCATATGACGATGTGAACTAGATTATTCACTCTAGTGCAAGTGGGAGACTGAAGGAAATATGCCCTAGAGGCAATAATAAAGTTGTCATTTATATTTCCTTATATCATGATCAATGTTTATTATTCATGCTAGAAGTGTATTAACCGGAAACTTGATACATGTGTGGATACATAGACAAAACACAGTGTCCCTAGTATGCCTCTACTAGACTAGCTCGTTAATCAAAGATGATTAAGTTTCCTAACCATAGACATGTGTTCTCATTTGATGAACGGGATCACATCATTAGGAGAATGATGTGATGGACAAGACCCATCCGTTAGCTTAGCATAATGATTGTTAAGTTTTATTGCTATTGCTTTCTTCATGACTTATACATATTCCTTTGACTATGAGATTATGCAACTACCGAATACCGAAGGAATACCTTGTGTGCTATCAAACGTCACAACGTAACTAGGTGATTATAAAGATGCTCTACAGGTATCTCCGAAGGTGTTTGTTGGGTTGGCATAGATCGAGATTAGGATTTGTCACTCCGAGTATCAGAGAGGTATCTCTGGGCCCTCTCGGTAATGTTGTTGGGAACGTAGTAACTCAAAAAAAAACCTACGAACACGCAAGATCTATCTAGGAGATGCATAGCAACGAGAGGCGAGAGTGTTTCCACGTACCCTCGTAGACCGAAAGCGGAAGTGTTATGTTAACGTGGTTGATGTAGTCGAACGTCTTCACGATCCAACCGATCCAAGTACCGAACGTACGGCACCTCCGTGTTCAGCACACGTTCAACACGATGACGTCCCTCGAGCTCTTGATCTAGTAGAGGGTTCGGGGAGACTTCCGCCTGCACGACGGCGTGGTGACGGTGTTGATGATGTGATCCGCGCAGGGCTTCGCCTAAGCACTACGACAATATGACCGAGGTGGTAAACTATGGAGGGGGGCACCGCACACGGCTAAGACAAATCTTGGAGTGCCTTTGGGGTGCCCCTGTGATGCCCGGGTAATCAAGCTACAGTAACCCTCTGGTAATGATGCCATGTCACCTCGATTACTGTTGATAATCTCGCGTTAGTTCAGAATCGATCCAAATTCAAATTTTAATTAAAGTCAAACAATAAAAGTTTCCCAAACATTAAAACTAAAATGCTCTAAACGTGTCAAATAATTCATGAGTAATAATGGTGTAGAAACCACATACATGAAACATGTTTAAATGCTCAAAGTAATTAACATGGTGGCTAAAACAATTAAATAAATGACTTTTGTATTTTATAAAATCCTAAACTGTTTTATTTGGAAGCCAAGCTTTTTATGGCAGAGGTTTAATTTACAACACCAATTTAGGCGCTAATTATTTATCTTAATAGAGTTTAAATAAATCGGAAGTTAAATGAAATCGGTAAAGAAATAAAATAATAAAAAACAAAAAACAATACAATACAAAAAAAGGAAAACGAGAGAACCCCCCTCCCACTGGGCTTCGGCCCAGCAGGCCACCAGCCCAACTGGGCAAAGGCCCAGCCGGCCACCCCACTCCCCATAACCCCCCTGGCGACCGAAACCCTAACCCACTCGCTCCCACTCCCTCCCACGTCGCCACTCCCTCTCTCCCTCACCCGATCCGATCGGGAAGGGGATCGAACCCCCCCAGCGCACGCGATCGCTGCCCCTGGCGCCGCCCCGACGGCCGCGCCCCGCCACCCGTCTCCGGCTCGCCTCCCCTCTCGCTCCTCTTCCCCGACCCAATCTAGATCGGGAAGGGGCAACGAGTCCGGCGCCTCCTTCACTGACGTCGTCGCTGTGCACCACCACCGTCGCCCGAGGACCTCGCCGGAGCTTCCCCGCCGGACTGCCTCCTCCTCCTCAACGGCCTGCCTCCCCTGCGTGCGTCGTCCCCGTCCCCCACCTCGAGCACCGCTGCCCCGTGCCCTACGCTCCCTCGGTGAGGCCCCCGGCCTCCTCTTCTCTTCCCCGCATCACGCTGGTCACCGTCGCCGTGAACACCGCGCACCCTTGCCCCGGCCGAGCCCACTCGATCGTGCGCGCGCCCCCGGCACTCCCCTGCCGATTCGGACACCGCGGCCGGGCCGCGCCCTGGCCGCGCTCGTGCGCGTCCTCGCACCGGCCTGCGCCCTCCCGTCCTCGCCCGTTCACGG